>NW_026533255.1:1271509-1272223 GCF_026225885.1 Hylaeus anthracinus | reverse complement strand
TATATATATATATATATATATATATATATATATATATATATATATATGTATATATATATATAGTTTATATATATATAGTTTATATACATATATATAGTTTGCACTAGCGCGTTCTAATGTATCCTAATATGCAGATAAATATGGCGGAGTAGTGACCATCGGGAGGACAGGCTATCGGCAAAAGTGGGCATTGCGTTTCTTCTATGTGGCTTGCAGAGGGGAGCGAAAGGAGGGTCAGTGACCTCACTGGAAAATCGATCGACTCGAGATCAGAAAGGACGAGGGTCAACGTAGAAATTGGAATCTCGCTAATAACGAACTGCGTGATACGCGTTCGGCGATTAAAGTCGCGCTTCGCGCTTTTTCCTCGAGACTACCCCGGAACTGAAAGAATCGCGGCTGGCGGACAACAACGTAGGAAAAATGCTCTCCCCTAAACTCGAGTGAATTTTTCTCGGGCGAATGTTTATCAAATCCTGGCCAATAGTTTAAATATAATAGTTTTGATTGTTTCGTTAAATTAGTTTATAGGTTATCAGTCGAGAAACGGTCTTCAAGAAGTCGAAACGTATCTGTAACGTTCTCGAAACGTAAATATTATTTATATTATTGTTATGTGTTATTAAAACTACCCTCTTGCCTATCATCCTCCCATAGTGAATTTTTATTAGTTTTAATATTTACTCCTTTTTCTAGGATATATAGTATCTGGAG
>NW_026533255.1:1152074-1271499 GCF_026225885.1 Hylaeus anthracinus | reverse complement strand
TATTTACTCCTTTTTCTAGGATATATAGTATCTGGAGCCATAATTTAGATGTAATAGTTTTGATTGTTTCTCGATCAAGGTAATTAGTTTATTGGTTATTGAGAAACGGTCTTCATTCGAGAAACATAAATATCACTAATATTATTGTTATATATTATTAAAACTACCTATTTGCTTAACATCCTCCTGCAATGATTTCTTATTACTTTTAATATTTACAGCTTTTTCTAGGATATATAAAGTCCAGATCAAAAGTTTAAATATAATAGTTTTGATTGTTTCTTTTTTTTACTTTTAACACTTTTTTATATTATTATATATTGTGAACATTTTGTAGTATTTTGCATATTCAAATTTTGCTACAAATGCATAAAAATCCGCAGTTTAATTTTTATATTCCTTTTGAGTATAATCTAGCGTTTTGTTAAAAGAAAAATGTCTCAGTTGCACACATTTTGATCGAAGAAGAATACCTGTACCTTGTTTCTCGCCCAAGGTAATTAGTTTATTGGTTATCAATCACGAAACAGCCTTCAAGAAGTGTGCGTCGAAAGTCGAAACGTACCTGTAACGTTGCCGAAATATAAATATCATTTACCTATATCATTATTATATATCAGTAAACCAACAATCAGTAACTACTACAATGGTTTTTCATTTATTTCTAATATTTACAGCCATTTCTAGGATATATTGAGACCAGAGCTGTCAATTTTATACCACAGACTTTTTTCCATAAATATTAAAGAACAAATCTGTGGTTTATTTTCAAAACATCACGAACATCTAATAATGTTTGTAGTACGTAACTTATTCTGATGTTATCTATATTTACATTGACTTTAAAAATACAGTGAAAAATTTGTAACTGGTATTGATAGGGATACAGTTTATGGATGTACATACTATATTCTGTGTATTCTTGGCGTTGAATTATAATTGATCATCTTCGATTTCCTACTTTCTCATTCGTGTATCCTTTCTGTTACTGGAAGAATTACAAAGTTATTTTCTGACGATAGGATAATGACAATAGTATTGATAAAAGTATTTTTGTTATGTGTTAAAACTATTAGAAACATAGTACAAATGTTATAATATCACAAATTCTTTCTAATTCTTTCAATATTAGAGAAGAAAAGAATGAAGAGAATTAGAAAAGAAAAAAATGAGAAAGATGAAAACTGAATTATGTAAAATACTACCAAAAAATGCATAGAATTTTAAATATCGGAAAGCTATAGTTTAAATGGAACATTTTCTTATTCGTTCGACGAAGAAATCTTTGATTAGAAGGACATTCGTTGGTCAGAAGGACTTTAATAAAATAACATGTAATTTCAAGATATTGCAACTCACATAAAAATGTGTTAAGGATCTGTAAAAGAAATTTTATAAATAAATCATAGGATTTGCCACATTTTCATTTGCTTCTCCAGTGATATACTTCTAACTTAATCCAGTACTACTAAACGTGAAAGAAATGTCAGAAAAGATGCTCGAGCGACATCGTAAATGGTAGAAGAATCAACAAACATTTCGATTTGCTTAAATCTAGGGTAGCCTGCATTCGGATTCCGGCAAGCTGATTCCATAATCAGAATATGTAAGCCAGCAAATACCTGCTGCAATGGATTAAACTTCTTTGATGGTCGAGTCCAATAGAGACCAATTTACGTAGTGAAGCAGCCACAAACTCGACTACAGAGTTAATTGCGAATATTCCTTCAGGAATGTCATTGCTGCGCCCATTCTAGGAACAGCTGTCTGATAAAGAAATGTAAAATATTGTCTCGTGTAGAAGTTAAATAAACGAAAAAAAGGAAAATTGAATATGAATACTTTGAGCACAGTGCCAAGGCACACAATAAACCCCAAATGATGCCGATGAATAGTAATTTGCACTTCCTGAACAGGGATAATAATATTATTATTATCAGACTGTAGATCTTTATGCAAAATAAAATCTTTGCAAAGGTATATATGGAAAAATTAAACCTAAATAGGAATTTATTTTAGTTTTCAAATATTATAATATAAACTTTACTTTTAACACTTTTTTATATTATTATATATTGTGAACATTTTGTAATTTTTTGCACCTTCATATTTTGCTAGAAATACATAAAAATCCGCAGTCTAATTATCATATTCCTTATGAGTATAATCTAATGTCTTGTTAAAAGAAAAATGTCTCAGTTGCACACATTTTGATCGAAGAATACCTATACCTTGTTTTTAGGTTCAATCACGTCTTTATTCTATCTTAACGCTTCGATTCATCATCTTTGATGTTATTCATTATTGTTATCGTTGTCTGTATTTATGTACTTTTTCTTTATAATTTACTATTTACATTTCGTAGATTAATATACACTTACTATAAGTTCTCCTTATCCTCTAACGTAGTTTGGTGTAGAACATAGAATAAAGAACATAAACAACGTACATCAAATTATTAATAACTATATTATAAGTCACTACTTTAGACGTACTTTAGAATATTATTTTACTTTAGAATGGAAATATAATTGAATTCCGAACGACTAAACGCATACAACTAAGTTTAAACTTGTCATTTTCAAACGCAAACGCATAGCGACTCACGTATATCGACACATCGTCGTTGGCACTTATAATCACGAACGTAGTCAATGACGATATATCGTTATTCGGTACTGCAAGAGTTAAAGGTTAGCCCACTCTGGCACCTTGAAAGGTCGCCTCTATTTCTAAATTGATTTCTGATAGAATTTATTTTGGATTATAAATGTATATTGTACATAGATTAAATAAATAATATCAGTTTTTATTAAACGTATGTACATACGTTTAGTCAAATTAGATAAATGTTTCAATAGATGTAAAAATTAATTCCATGCCTTTCTAAAGTAAACTTACCATTTATTTATAAAGAAAAACTATACAAGTATTAATATTTTCTCAGTCACACATTTCAAGAGACACATGTAGTTGTGTGTTTCATTACTATGAAGCTTGGTAGTGTAACACAAGAGCCAGGAAATATTTCTATTTAACCCTTTGAGGTTAAAATAGAAAATATTTTACTTAACACATTCTTATTTTTACAAATTATTTAAAAATATGTGTATAATTGAAATTATCGGAAGGAAATGACAACAAAATCTCTTAATTATCCTCCAGTATATAGGTAACACATATTCCACTATTGTTTTTATTAGAAACCAGTAGGCACTTAAAAAATCAATTTTAAATTTGTGGTTATCAGTAGTAACCAGTTGAAAAGGTTAACTTGGAAAGGTTAAATTAGATTTATAAATAATTATATAAATGTAGAAACACAGAACTAATTTCTATAGATAGTGACTGTCAAGTACACTCGTAATTTGTTAGAAGAACAGCATTAAGCAAAATTTGTGGTCTACGAATGTGGTAATGACCACCAGGTTGAGACTTGCGATGTGTATAGATTCATTGTAATCTATGTACATGAGATCAGATTGAGAACACAGGAGGTTGGTTATTTAACTTAACAAAATGACGAGTAAATATTTTTACATAAACTACAATAATAAACGATTGAATGTAAAGGTACAGATTTAATTTCTACGCCTAATACATATAATAAAAATTCGGATTTTATGCATAGTATTGACATATAGTAGCACAGAAAAAATACAAAAAACATGTACATAAGGTTTGTTGAATATATTCTATAATTAATATAATAATATTATTTCATTTTGCATAAATGCATTTTAGGGTGATTCTTAAAAGGGTGATTTTCGAAATTTGTTTGGTTTGCTGAATTTTTAATGTGTTTTTTCAATTCTTATAATTTTAACTTCACCAGCTTATAACTTTGCACCAGTTAAACTTACGAGATTTTTACACCAGTCTTGTTTGCAAAGCATTAGATTATCCATAAGAACATATCATCTCATAATATTACAATTATTTCATTCTCAAAACATAAAAATCAGAATGCAAGATGTTTTCTTTCCCTACATATTTTAAATAGAAGAATTCGTCCTTTGGGTCCTTTACGATGGTAATAAGAATTGAAATAGAGTGTTGAAATTTTTAAGGAATTCATTTTTGGTTATAACGAAGCATTTAAGACCCTGGAAGCATTAAATCGAAAGTCACCCTTTTAAAGTAGTTTTATAGTATCGGTTTTTGTAACATATCAAATTTTCAGCACGTTCCTATATTATATATGGATTTAAATTGAAAAAATTCACATAGAAATCTCTATGTTCCATAAGACTGTGTTAAAATTACAAAATCATCATATCATTTTTTAAAAAATTGGCGTGGATCAATTTAAATCAAAGTGGGCTCATATCAAATGACGTTTTGTTAAAATCCTTCATGAAATAAATCCACGGAACAACTACCTTAAGAACCACCTTAATGCACATACCTTTTTTTAATATCTAACATGCATTTACTATATATTAGGTTCATATTATAAATAAACAAATAAGAATTCGAAAGTCGTCCTTCTAAGAACCACCCTAATGCACATACCTTTTATTTACATCTAGCATCCATTTGCTATATATTATATTCATATCATAAATAAATAAACGGTGCAGTGTACATATATTACAGTTTGTGGTCGACGAGCTTCTTCGGAAAATCCCGGAAAAGCACTCCCGGAGCGTACGTTTGGCTCGCGCGCTGCATCCGCCCCGCGTATGAGTGACGAGGTGCACCGAGGTGCGCGATCGAAGCCCGACCGTATCGAGAAATCTTTTTTGCCGCTGGATGCCCGCGCGAATCGGCTCGCCTTGTTTCGTACATACATCCGCGTATTTTCGGATGGTTTTCTCCTCTATCCGTGGAACAAAACGAGAGAGAGATAGAGAGAGAGAGAGAGCCTGTCCCATCCTTCCCCACGCTCCCTCTTTTCACCCGCTTCCAGTGTCCCTTATCCTCTCTCTCTCTCTCGCTCTCTCTGTGTGCCTCTGCTAGTTCCTCGGCAGCGTTCGCACGTCTCTGCGGAACGGGAGGCAACGGACCAGCGTTTAATGTAAATCGCCACGCACGGACCGCGCGCGCGAAAGCGAGAGGGATGCTCTTGAGCGCGAGGGGGTCGGCGCGGGGCAAAGTTACGTGCGAGAGAGGGGGAGGGGTGGGTGGGTACGTGGAACATACATATGTAATAGGTAAATGTGTACCCACGCCCGCGTCCCTCGGACCCGTTGCTGCTCTCTTTCTCGCTCCCTCGTCCCTTCCCAACGATGTTGTTCACTGTGTCGAGCACGCTTCCACCCGCGCCTCTTTCTCCGGATACTTCTATCCCGGTTCGACGGTCGGTCGACTCTCTTTTTCGATCCAGCCTCGTCTCTGTCGCGCCACACGTCTTTTCTATAGCTCCAGCTCTTTTCACTGCTGACTCGCGCGATTGTCGACGCCGAAGTCAAAACCGAAGTCAACCGATCGAACCTATTGATCGGTTTCGTTAAGGAGCTGTGTACGCCTAGAATGAACGAAAGTACGGTCAACTTTTGGAATTTTTGCGGCTGGGTCTCGATAGGGAAAAATCATTGTATCGATCGAGTACAGAACGGGTATTGTTCGAGTATTTTAAGTAGGTTTTTGTACGCTGCGAATGGCTCTTTGATGTTTCTGAGTGATGCATGCACGTCACGCGTTTCGTTAGTGTAATAGTTTTTAATATTGACAGTATGGGTATGCTTCGCTTTGTTTTAAGAAGTAGATAACTTTTCATTGCTTAGCTATTATATATATTAGGTGGACTGGAAAGCAATGTCGTTTTTGCGATTTTAAATACTTGTTTATCATTTATCAGCTGATTGATTTTTCTGGCATTGAAAATTTGCACACATATTAGGTTGACCCGAAAGTTTCTTTCGCGAGTTGCACTCAAGTATTTTATGTGGTCGTGTTTAATTACATAGATATTCATGTTGTAACAGTAATGGAGCAAAATGAATCGTGCACAATTCAGTAATGTAACATAAAACATAAGATATTGTACATGTATTACTTATTAATAAAGCGAAAGAAATTTTTAGAACAACCTAATATAATGAATTAAAGATAGAAATTTATTGGAAAGTTTGAATTTAATGTAAAAGAAACGAGATTACTTTTCGGTCTACCTAATATTTCGTTTTATAAATGTTTCTCATTTGAATAAATGTTTCCTAAATTCATTTTTCTTACATACTTTCTTCTTCTGTTATGACAATTGCATCATTTACACAGATTTCCTCACAGTATCGCACGGGACAAGCTTACACACGTATTATTCAAAGGTAAATACGTGAACAATTGAACATTCTTGCAGGATTCTTTTTTATGCTTAATATTATCCGAGTACCAAGACCCGATATTTAGCTAAAAGTACGATACAGCCAAGTATTAGCTGCCTGTATCGATAAAACAATTAATACATAATTGATACATATAATGCATTCGCATAATATGGAATTCTGAAACAGCATTCCAAATTATGCTGTATTTTGCATAATAAGGAATTTCATATTATACAAAATACAACACACGAAACTCTGAATATCTGTGTTACTTCATTTAAATGGACTAATTACAGTAAAAGAATAGGTAGAAAAATATTTGTTCGACTCTGTTATAAAAGAGAGACACGTAAGTTATTATTGAAACAACAGTAATAAATAATACAGAGAAATAGCTTGGTATATAATATAACTTCACAAAACGAACGAAAATATGTTAAATATAATAAAAAAAATTATCTTCTACAAAATACAATGTTTAAAAGTAAAAATGTTACAATATGGTTATTCACTATTTTGAAAGTATTTTCGCAGTTTAACCATAGAAATTAATTTCGAATTGTTTTTAACAGACCAATTAACTGAGACATGGGAAAAATCATACGATACACCAAAGACAATTTTAGATTTAATTTATTCCTCAAAATTTGAGGAATATTGAACAAGTTTCAAATATTTTGTGTCAACCGGGTAAAAGGAAAGTGGTATAAATAAGAACACAAAATAAACTTTGTTTGTTAACTTTAATGTTCAATAAAATGTTAACTATATTATTACCACAGACCATTATTAATTCATGTTCATAAAAATTCATATTATTAATTCATATTCCATGGACCATACAGTAGTTCTTCAGCCTCAGACGAACAGTGGGCTGGTCCTTCTCGTAGAGTAAGTAGTAAAGTGGTTTCAGTGTACGGCCGTTACTCGTCCGTTATGATACAGAAATAGTGAGTGATAGTTGGAATATTCAACTGCATCGTTTGCGTTAGTAATAAGATATTGTTGCAGTCGCTGTTAAAAATGTTTGGAACTATATACGCGATAATATGGATATCGATTAGATTTCCCTGGAATATGTTATATTCTGAAACTGTATTAATCAAATAACAATATTCTATGCGTATGCAACTTTAAAAAATCTATAGAAATATGTTAAACCGTGATGAAGGTATACCTATCGAGGTTAATGGATTACACCATTTTCAGGACATAAAATAGTCGTCGCCTTTTAGATAATATTTAAATATGGTGCATTTAAGTGGTCGAAAAAAAACCTGAGTTTGTATATGAATATGGATAGCCTGTAGAGTACAAAAATATTTACATTTGTTTGAAAATCGATTCATATAGAAAATGGCGGCTTCGTTGGGAGTTGCATTTTCTCGAACAATGGTGCTGTTGATGATTTTCGTTATCCAACTGTTTGAATTAAAAATCTAAAGAAGATTCTTATTTGTGGGTGTATTCTTTACAAAGCGATGTACGATTTCTTTATATTGGTTTCATCGTCTTCGAAATGTGAAGCAAAAACCAACTGCATTTGTACATGAAACAAAATAATGAAATTTTAACTGCTTCGATTTTGGTGTATTTCAATTTTTCATAAAGATTATGCGTCGAGTTCTAAAGAAATTATTCAAATTTTAATAAAGTGAGTTCCATTTGTAACTTCCTGAGTGTTGATTACTTCTGACCAAAGCAATCTGCGTGGTCGATTCTATTGAAAACATGATTCAACACAGTTCCTCCTTGCTAATTCCTCCTTCGAGGAGAAGGACTCGATTGCTTTACTATTGTTACCAAGTAACACGTACATATTCATGTCAATTGTCCCTCAAGCATACAGGAGATCGTGAAAATTCACGAACGGATATATGCGTTAATAGTCAACACAAAATAGCTCTCTCTGGATGCATAACACCCAAAGTGCTAACGACGATGTAGTTGATGTGACACAAAACAAAGCTATGTAGAAAAAAGTGAATAATAATAAAGCAGTTAAAATGTTGTATTATTTCAAACTGTCATGCTTCATCTTCGTTCCAAATAAAATACACAGAGTGGTAGAGAATTTCTTCAAATACAAATGACGGATGTACATCAATCAAAATGCAACTCCATTTTTTCAACTTTTTGGGAAATGAAAAAAAATGTTTTAAAATTCAGATTTTTGAATTTTCTTCAAAAATCAAACCCATGGAAAAAATGGAGCTGCTTGCTTATTGCAACACACCCCTCAAATAGATCTAGCTTGACTCAAAACGACTAATCAGTAGATGCAATGTAAAAGTATATTTAACAACTTCACATTTTCCACTCCAAACAGTCGTAGCTAATAACTGTTTAAGATCTTGATGCAACGTTAAATATATACAAAAAGTAAAGCATTATAGAAACAGAAGTAAATAATACTATAACAATTAAAACGATCTATTATTCTAATCTGTTATTTTCTACCTTCGTTTTGATTAAAATACACAAAGTCACAAAAAAATTATATTAGAATTTCTAAAAAAAAATCACTCATCAAGTGGTAATAAATTTCTCCAAATACGAAATAAGTTTCATCTCTAATGACTGACCAATCGTCGCAATGTAAAAAAAGATCCATTAAAAAAGGAAATAACGAAACAATTGAAAGATTGTATTAGTTCACAGTTATTCTTTACCTTCGTTTGGTATAAAATACGCTCGAGCCCGGTACACAGTAACATTCATTATTAGGTGGGCTTTCGATCGGTTCCGTTCCGTCTCTTTCTATCGCGCGCGCGCGCGCACGAGCCGTCTCTCTGTTCCGCGCAGCTCCGCGTGGATGTTGGCCGTGGCTTCTTTTTCCCTCGGTTTTTTTCGCCCTGGCACGCCTCCGAGCCAACGAGTGATTTTTATAATCTGCTACTTGTTGCACGCCGGCGGCCGGAGTGCGTCCCGCCCGGAAAAACCGGAAAATAGAGGAAAACAAAAGCGATTGCGGAGGCCGGCTACATCCAGAGAACAGAACAGGGTGGCCCGGCCAATGGGGTGGGAGGACGGTTGGGGCGGCGAAGGAGGGGGTGAAAAAAGAAAAAGGCACCGCGGGACCAGCCGACGGACGCTCCGCGCGCGTGTGCGTGCCCGCCCGCGCCTGTGACCGTCGCTGTCCCGCGCTCCGTCCGCCGGGAACCGCTTTTTCGCACATTTTTTCCCCTTTTTTTACACCTCCGGCCCGATTCCAGGAATGCCACGGTGTTCCCAGTGAGATCTCATTCATTCCTACTCCGGGCAAATATTTATTCTTTTCGTTTATTTCATTACGAGTCGCGCACGCGACACGACAACTGAACGCGATTTGTAATGAGTACATTGCGGGTCTTTATGGAAAATAAAATATTTACAAAGGTACGAAAATTGAACCTAATTAGGAATTTATTTTACTTGGTAAAGACGATGACACGAATTCACTTTTAATATTTTGTATATTCTTGCACATTCAAATTTTCTATGAATGGAGACAAATTTGTAGTTTAGACGTGGGACTAGATATAGAAAGGTACCTAAGAAACAACGTGAGACGTTTGTCAATCGAAAAGAGTGATCTCAAAGATTAAGGCTAACGCAACAATTTTTAAAATAAATGGGAATGTGAAATGGAAGTTAGGAGGGAATATTAAAAGAAAGAGTCTGAGAATATATAATATAGAATACTAACTAAGAGAATGTTTATTTAGTTAAATAATATTAAATATACAGAGCTTATATTTATATATACATACATTTTTATCATATTAATAGATCTATTTTAGATCTTCGTGTTGTATCAGTACCCTTTGATCATTTGTTTGGAGTTTGCTAGCTTTCCTTGTGCCCATCTTTCTGTCTCCACATTTGGGACATCAAGAATGAAACAATTCACCATTGAATACCTTTATTTGGAAAATCAGCGTTCAATAATTCTATTGCGAATAGCACACCGCCATTTTAACGTCAGGAATCCTCCCTCGAAATCAATGATTGGTCGTTTGGTGCAGCGTTTTCAGCTGCACGGTGCCGTAATTGATTCGCTGCTATCAGAGAGACGATGTTCGATTATGACAGAGGAGAATATTGAACATATCCGACAGAGTGTTGAAGAGCCAGGAATGTCGACTCGAAGACTTACGGCGATCCCTGTAAGTACCTCGAAGATCGAAGTAGTTATTTTGAAGCCATTTACAACTCTTCCAATACAAGATCCACCTGGTACTTCAGTCTTGACAACTCGTATCTTTTTCTTGTGGGGTTGTTTCGTTAGATTGTAAGTACAATCATTTCTTTTTCGTGTCATTAATAATTGTTAAATATGAGTTGTTTTCTGTATGACCATTTCCAGTTAGGATTGTAAATAACTTGTAAATTTTCGGAGGAAGAATAATTTTATGAAGATGTGAAATAAAATGGCCATCGCGTTCTCCAAATTTAAAACTCTCTGACTTATTTCTGACTTATTCTTGTAGAGTTACTTCGTTAGGTTGTATAAGCAGTCTCTGGCTCTTGTTATTAATAATTGTTAGGTACCATGTTTTGTACGTAACCTTTCGCAGATAGAAATGTAAATACTCCAGGCGGGACAATTCTATTTACCGTAGCAGTGGCGCAGTAATCTGGATTTGCAAAAGTAACTAATAATATTAAGCTGTTCTAATTATTGGATACAGTTTCTAGTAGGTGTATTCATAGTACGCGTGTTATTCTACTGATTGTGCTCTTATTGCAAACAGATCTATCGCCAACTAGTTTTCTCCCGCAGTTTCGCTTGCGTGGATGTCGGTACACAAAAAAATTGTTAGAATTATGTGTACTTCGCATTAGAGAGTAGAAAGTAAATTTATATATACAGCGGTAATTAAAGTGAAGGTATATTGTAACCATTTTTATTTTATTATGCTTTTCACGTATTACAGGTTTATTTAAATCTCATAAATATAGACACATTTTTTGTTATTCTTAGTAGACGTAGAAAATATTTGCATTAGACATTTGGTACTTTTTTTACTTTAAAGATAGCATACTGTTTACAGTATCTATGTGTTAATGTCAAACTATGTTTCAACTGGTGATACTGTTCAATTTGGTTTCAACTGACGATGCTATTAATTAGATTTCATCTAACAAAACTTTATATGCATACAAAATAAAACTCCTTTCAATTTTTTCCTGTTAATTAAATGAATAATGTAAGGTTTACAGGACACTTCCTTATACTATACAGACTCATTCGCACACATCTCCTCGCATGACTGTAAATCGTTAGTCCTCTTCCGTGTTACAAAAACAAGAGAGAGTCACAATTATTTCTCTCAAAAAAGGAACAGTGTATATTTTTAGTTGATGTGGAAATAATTCATATTACACATTTAGTATATTTTTGACCTGAAAAACGCTATTCCTTGTTAATTAATTATTTAGTAGCAAATGTTTATAACGTACATTTAGAATTTTTTTTTTAACTTAAATATAGCGTTCCTCATTCATGTAGGAGTCTAAATGAGTCATAAGGCACGGAGATCCTTGGATCCATAGTCGACCGTTTTTCCTCCTTTCGTCGTTTGAACCCTTATTCTGGAAATGGGAAAGCGCGGATACTACATTAATTAGAGACGGATGAAGGATACACAAAAGTAAGAAATGGTAAATCTTATTGTGTACATAAAATAGGTAGGTATTTTTAATAGACATATAAAATATTTACAATGGACGTTTATTAATTTTTTGAGGTTAAAAATGACGTTCTCTATTAATTAGGGACGGATGGACAAAGGATACGCAACAATAAGAATTAGTCAATCATGTTGTTTGTAAATACGTGTTTTTAGTAGACATATAAAATATTTACATTGCATGTTTAGTACTTTTTTTGATATTAAAGATGGCGTTTCCTCATTAATTAGGGGCGGATGGACAAAGGATAGGAGAAGGTAAGTAGTGGTAAATGGGTGGACGATACGGTCACTTTATGCCCCGTGAGCACGGCGCGCAAAATGGCTTCCTCCTTTTCAGGAATTATTACGATGTAGGAAGTCTCGGTTAGTGTAGTGGGGGTGGAGGTGGAGGTGGAGGTGGCCGAGCGCGGAGCGACAGTCGGCCGAAAGTTTAAAATAGAATATCTCGCGAGTAACTTTCATCGGTCGTCAAAAAATCATGCAGTGTCGTACCTAGTGGGGGGCACGCCGCCTCCCACCCACTACAAACGAAGTAGACAAGCGAAACGAAGGGGGAAGACACGGGGAACGCCGCGGGAACGAACCTCGGGAGAACGAGAAGGAAACGACGGGGAGCGTGGCCCTCCTCTCCGACGCTTGACGGTCCGTGTAACGGCTCTAGGATATGCCAGTGCTTCCCAACAGGTGTGCCGTGATTAATCTGTCATGAAAAATCGCGAATAAGAGAATTATACTTCTATCCTTCTTATCCAAAGGACGCCTTTTTGAGCATACCAGTTATTGCGCCATTGCAAATCGTACATAAATTTCTTGAAAATTAGAAATTAGTTAGAATGACCTGTAATTGTTTTCTGAATGTTTATATATCCTGTGCAAATGTATATTCATTAGAAATTAGTTAGAATGTCCTCTAATTGTTTTCTGAATATTTATATATGCTATGTAAATGTACATGTATTGTTAATATGCACAGCTTACGTCTGTGAATGTATATTTATTAGAAATTAGCTAAAGTGTCCTTAATTTCTTAATCTTTCGTAATTTTCTTTAATTTTTAATATGGATTTCATTCAATATTGAGATAATGTGACATTACAATTCTCTTAAATTTCAAATAATGAAATTTTCGATATTAGTAAAGATTAAAATATTTTATATTTTATATTAATTATATTATTTTGTCAATTTTCATTTCGAATTATTTCAGAATTGAACGCGCACATTTGTTCCTGTGAACTTAAGAAGACTGCTTTAATTTACTGTATTTTCAATAGCTGAATGTTTTCGATAATTTCTGCGTTGAAGTAAACTTTTTTTCAAGTGTTCTTTACCTTCTTATTGTCCATTTCTCGTTCCTCTTTGATATCGCATCTTCATTTAATGTTCAAAATTTATTCTAAATTGCACCAAAATGAAATAAATTTTTTTCATAAAAAACACATTCATTTATTTATTTTATTTAAATTGTAACAAAGAACATTGTCATGGTACAAAATATATAGGATGCGTCAAAATTATGTTAACACTTAAGTAAAGTATAACCATACAAAAAATGTAAACCATTTTCAAAAACTTTAGATGATAACCTGTTAGTAGTTGTTCAAAACATTGTTTCAAACGCTCAAGAGTTATGTTTAAAAAAACGCAAGTATCTCGTTAAAACTGAAATTTTATTCATTTCTAAAACCACTCTTACATTTGAACTTTACATTTTGAAGTGTTCATTCTATTATGAAGATTTTTTGACAATTTAAATGTAAGACAAATTACTGTGAAATTTCTTTATAACGCTCACCCTAATCAGACGTCCATGCTTAAGATCATACTTGCCACTTGGTCCTCGATTTACCTAATGCGCATATCTAAAATGTTGCGCTAACATTCGATGAAAATAACATCTCTTTTATTAAAAATACCCTCGTTAATTATTGTCACTATTAAAAAGGTGCTAAAACTATTTTATTCATACTGAAACTTATTTCGTCACGTCCGACTTGATAAACGTCTGGTACAATAAGAATGTCACGTAGGAAATGACATGCGCCCGTTAAGAGTTAAAATAATCTTCCCTATTTGAAGTGCTAATCAATATGTGCCAAATTCTGTAATTGAATACAAATAAAGTAAAAATAATATTCGTTTTTATTGTGTTAATGCAATATTGCAACATAACTGAAATACATATACCAATGTAAAATTATATATAATTTCAAAACAAATGATCATAAAAATATCTAATACTTTACCAAGTTGACTGCCAGACTAATACTTACGAAAGATATAAGCCTGAACTTCGTTTCTTTTGAATTGAAACATATCTATATTGAATTCAAACTTGTACTTATTTTCACGACTTCGACAAATTCACGAATTCTATGCAGATTTATATTCTCCAACTTTTCATCTTCAAAATAAATGTCTTTACTTCTTTAACACAGCAAAAAACATGTCGATGAAATTTCATTGTCCATTCTACTCGTGAATGCTATTCACGCGGAAAATTGTTATTAAGATATAAAATTTCAAGAAACGTATAAAAGTAAAAATTCACAATCAAGCGACGTTTCGCATCGAATGAATATCAATTACAAATAAGTCAGTGGACCGTGTTTGCACTCAATCATAGAACATTTTCAATTTTAAATAACGATAGAATTTATGTAAATCTATCGCATTTCTTTTAAAACTCATTTTGCATGAGCCACGTGGATTGCAAAATTGAATTGATTAAATTTATCTAAACACAGTATCACCCTTAAATAAACCCAGAAATAGTAGCTTTTAATGTCGTTTCTCGTATTTACAGGTAAGTGTGTATAGTATGTTAATTAAACATTGTAAATAGTTGTAAATAATAAATCTCGTATTTACAATGAAATTCAGTTCAGTTATTATCTCCCCAAGATAAATCAGAGAACGAAAGGATTAACATATTATGCAGGGTGTCCTAGCATCGGTGGTACAACCGAGGTGGGGGTGATTCTACATAAAAAAACGAATCGTAAATAAAGAATAAAATTTGTTCATTTGATGTTTCGTTCTCGAGAAAATCGGTTTTGAATATTCAGCGAGTACGCGTACATGTAACTACGGTTTAGATGGATGGATCCCGATACAAGTCATCTGTCTGTTTATATTAGGTTGTCCTAAAAGTTTCTTTCGTGAGTTGCATTCAATTATTTTCTGCGGCAGTGTTTATATAAATAGACAATCTTATTTCTTAGACATTGATGCTGTAACAGTAATGGAGCGAAATGAATTGTACACAATTTTGTAATGTAACATAAAACATAAAATATTGTGTACGCATTAATTATTAATAAGAGGAAAGAAACTTTTGGGACAACCTAATACATATGACACTTATAAGTAGTACTCATATCATTAGTATCAAGATGATGTGCTGTATTACTCATTTCTGTCTACGGATTTAGAGTGAATTTAAAGTCTGTATCGAGATCTATCCATCCAAACCATAGTCATGTGTACCAGTACTCGCTTACTATTCAAAATCGATTTTCTCGAAAACGAAACCTCAAATGAAAAAATTTTATTCCTTATTTTCGATTTGTTTGTTCATATAGAATCACCTCCTTCTCGGTTGTACCACCGATGCTGGGACACCCTGTATATGTATATTTCAAGATTAATAAACCATTTAGAAAAACGAAACCGTACAAGTGTTTTTTTATTATTCAAATACAATTACAGTCGCGAAGTGATTGTCGTTAGCGTGTCGCGAGGCGGAAGAGGTTGGGAAGCACTGGGATAGGCCACGCGGTTAGGTTCGACTTGGAAATGCCAGAATGTGCGGGCACATGCACACGCGGTGCGAAACTGTGGCGCGCGCTCGATGCATAGTCGCGCGACTCGCGAGCGTGCTAGCGCGTGTGTGCCTGCCGGCGCGGCATGGCTCGGCGCGGCGCTGCGACCAGCCGTTCCACGAGAATTTACCGCCGGTAACTGCGACCAGGCAGGAAGTTCTCGCGTGGCCGAGGAAAGATATTTCAGAGCTTTTGTTGATCACGCCGCCCGATTCCGTATTAGGAATTACCAACGCCACGATTCGATCCCACCTCTGTCCGCAGACTCGCGCCATACCACGGGGACCCTAGGTCACTCTCATACCTCACTGTAATCATCTTCACCTGAAATCTTCGGTACTCCAATCCTGTTTGTTGACTTATGTATTCTCGTATCATAGTCAACTTTTTATTTCATCAAATCTCCATAGGATGTTCTAATTTCTATTCCAGAATAACGGAAGGAAAGATGGCCATCTTCTATCAGTTGACAACGTTATCCAATTACGAATATATACATGTTATAAGTATTATGTAAAAACTAAAAGAAAACGAGGAAAGAATATATTAACTTTGTTAAAAATGAACAATTCATTGTTATGTTTCAAAATTTTAAGAAAAAATAATTTACCCTAGGTCACTCTCCTACTACGCTCCAATCATCTTCATCCGAAATCTTTGGTACTCCAATTCTCCAAGCCTCCGGAAACTTTCAAACATACATTACCAGCGTTTCAATACACCACCGTATTAGTGACTTTTCCAAAAGTGACATAAGTAAAAAGCCACTTTGCTTTGCTTTGCTTTGCTTTGCTTTGCTTTGCTTTGCTTTGCTTTGCTTTGCTTTGCTTTGCTTTGCTTTGCTTTGCTTTGCATTGCTTTGAAGGAATATATTTTCTTTGTTAAAAATGATCAATTCATTGCTATGTTTCAAAATTTTTTAAATAGTCAAGAAATAATAAATTTTACAAACGAAAAACATTAAAGACAAGACAAATTTTAAAACATTCAGTTGGTTATGATGTTGTTTGTGTATAGTGTATAGTGAATTCATTGACAGGGTTTTCAAACAAGTCGATTGATGCCTTACTTAAATTTTGCTTTCATTAACCATTTAACTGCGAGAAAATTTTTGCTGGAGATTCTAAAAGACGTAGAGGTGTAAATTTTTAAAAAATTTCAGCTTCCAGGGAATGACAAAACGAACCTTTTTGATATTTACACTTTATTCGTAGGATGTTTAGTTCGAAAAATACAAATTCAAAACTTGGAATACCTTTTTCCTGACATCTCGTAATGGTCTGATCCTATTGCTGTTGTCTTTAAGAAAAAATAAACAATAGTCGAACAATCGAATTTAAGAAAAATATCACCTTATAGAGAATGCCACAATAAAACTTTTTTATATTTACAATTTATTCATAGGACGTTTAGTTTCGGAGATAAAAATTCAAAACTTGGAATACCTTTTTCCTGAAATTCAATTTTTTCAAACGAAATTCTAACTTTTCCATTTTTATTTTCGAAACTAAGTATCCTATAAATAAACTATACATATTAAAAAGTTTCGTTTCATCTAATATTAGATTGACTTCGACGATATAGTTCCAAAGAAACTAAACCTAAAGAAACATTATTGGTGGTAGATTTGTTGCGTGAATCCTAGTGGCGAATGAGAGTCACCTCTCGAGTGCAAAGGGTTAAAGACTGGCAATGTAGCAGTGATGTGTACCCCAATGCCGCAGCGCTAGGAAAAATCCTTAAAAAGATACAAAACAAAATATGGAGTTCACAAGAGATTCCGGTACTTAGCTCGATGAATCGAATAACAAAGAAAGGACTAGTTTCCTGTTTTGGCTAGCTGGGGTAAGGATAGAACAGAGTTCAACAGTTTCAGGTGTAATAAGCATTTAGCTGCCGCTACGCGTTTGTATGCTATGCACGCTACACACTCCATGAACAAACAAACCATATTCCTCTGCTAAACCTACCGCGCCTGATCAAATGATCGTTTTCAAACTTTTACGCGCAATATCTTACATACAATATCATTACATCGTTACTTTCTCGAGTATTCTTACAATTTGTTCAATGAGTTCTTTGTCTGAAACTATAGACTTAACCCGTTGTTAATCGGTCACGAGTAAACTCGTGTTTACACTTGCATTATCTATTTCAATTTATGAAAACCAGGGCGATATAAAATATTGCAAGAGCTTTGGTCATCGTGTTTTATATGTAAAATATTTCATTTCAATTCATTATGTTGGTAAAATATAAATAAAGTTTATTTGAGTTTATTTAGATTGTTTTAATTTCACATTCAATTACGAAATAATAGCCGGTGACATGAAGTCGCTTCTGTGTAAAATTGCCAGTCAACAATTATGTTGTTATTAGAAGATCGTGATTTGATTTTGAGAAAACTCAGTGCATAACGATAATTGCCTTATAGTTTTTTAGATACTCTAATAGGCATTCGTTATTTATAAACTTTTTAAAACTATTCTGAAATTGATCCTAAAGTGATATAAATAAAAATTTGAATACACTTTCTCGCTTTCTTTTTTCATAAATGAAAAATTGAGTGAAAACTTAGTCATTTGTCCTGAGTTATTCTATCGTATATTCATCATTATGTCTTTTCTCAGGCAAGAAAATACAGGGTGAAATCAAAAATTCGAAATTTCGTAGATAGCTTTACAACCTTACTACACTGTTGGCTCGATTGGAATAAATGTACAGGTTTTATTATACATAAAGAGATAACCAGAGAAAGAATTGCACGGCAACAATTTTTATTCCAGTTAGCCGAAGAACTTGGCACAAAATTTCAAAAATTGCAACAGAAAAATAAGGTTCAATTTCATGTGTGCGAAGAACTTGCCAAATGAGATATTACAAAGGCAACAAACCAACCACGATCAAAAGATTATCTAAGTATTTACGTTGAAACTATTTTACGACTCAAAGGTGGTGTAACCCATTAACCTCATTTAAAGTTAATTTTTCAGGATAGGAAAACGTGATTCGATCTTGAATCAATAAATTATCACTTCACAAAGACTTCTTATTAAATTGTATAGATTAATTGAAGAGAAATATAATTACAATGCCTATAAGAAACAAAAATATGTAACGATGAAAGAATATATAAGCAAATTAAAGAAATAAGTTTTATATACATATATATTGCATTTGGCACATTCAAGAAAAACGAAAAAGGAGCAGAAAGTATTACATATTCTTTCAGTAGGTCGCAGTCTAACATACCACTAACCTGCAATATAATAAGACACATCATTCAATAATCTCGATTTCCGTTTCAAAAACTTGAAACTTTTTTTACAGTTTCTTAAAGTTTCATGCGCGGGAATATTGTTATTTGATCAATACAGCTACGAAAACTAATATTTTATCATGACAATTGAATCGATACTCATATTCTATAAAGTAGCTTTTTAAAAAATACTCATTTCTATAAAGTAGACGAATGACGAATGACGACAGAGAAACGCTTCAGTCAGGACAGAGCTGTACACTAAAACAACTTGACAACTACTTAGAGTGACTCGAAAAGAGTCAGCCCTTCGTTCGTCTGAGGTTTCGCTCTAGCAGGAAAAAGTGTTACCTTGAAGTTTCTCTTACCTTGTTTTTGAAACTACCTTTTTGTTACCTAGCTGACACGAAATATTGTAGACTTAATCAAATTTTTAAGAAATATTCAACATAGAATTATCTTAGCGTATAACTTTTCCAATATCTTAATTATTTAATTTCTTATAAATATTTAAAGTTGACTTTTGTGTTTAAAATGCAGAAGTTTTTAATTTCTGTTTTATTAGAAGAGACTTTGGGAAATGGTAAATATCCATTTTCTACTATTTTACATTATTTGATTTTATAAAGTATAATTTTATACCATTAAACTCGATTTATGTTTGTCCTAATTCGCGTGATTGAATGCTTTTATAAAAGTTACCGTCTTTTAAAAGGTTTACGATACTTTTGACGAGTTTTCGTGATGTAAGAACGGTTTTCTATAAAAAGTAGTCGTATGTAAGTTTAGAGTGGCCAGTCTTTAGTTTGGTCATTACTTCTTTTTCTTCTCTAATTTTGGCTTGTTCATATATAGTTTTGTATATCTTTTGGTAAATATATTGCAGTAGACAAAACTTTTAGGAGTACGAACAATTTTTATCGCGTAATTTAGGCTCGAGAGTTTCCTCGTGTGGTCGAGCGATGTTTCATTGGTTTCAAACTGCACACTGTTTGCAGAGATTGCGCGGTATCTTCTAGTAATAATTCTTTACTACTGTATTCTGAATTAGTTTTATTGTCTTCAGTATATGGTTGTTTGTCGACTTATGTTTTCTCGCATCATAGTCAACTTTTTATTTCATCAAGCCTTCATAGGATGTTTTAATTTCTATTCCAGAATAACGGAAGGAAAGGTGTCCATCTTCTATCAGTTGACAACGTTATCCAATTATGAATATATACATGTTATGAGTATTATGTAAAAGCTAAAAGAAAACGAGGAAGGAATATATTTTCTTTGTTAAAAACGATCAATTCATTGCTATGTTTCAAAATTTTAAAAATGATCAAGCAATAATAAATTTCACAAACGAAAAACATTAAAGACAAGACGAATTTTAAAACATTCAGTTGGTTTTAGTGTTGTATTTTTCAAAATAAGCTAGCTCATAGAAAGTGGAGGAAATAATTGACTCTGTGTGTAAATAATAATATTATACATTGCATAAAGGATATTCGATATCCAAGAGGGAACAATCAAGCATTTTTTTTTACAAAATACACAATAGTTTGGAAGGAAACATACCATAAAATAACATTCATTGCAATACAAATTTTGAGTTTTTATAAGAAATGGCCATTTTTTCTACTACCTCAAAGTTTGACGCGTAAACAGTCATTCATTGCATGAAGAATATTCGATACCTAGAAGAGAATAATCAACCATTTTTTTTACAAAATACACAATAGTTTGAAAGGATAGATACCATCAAATGACGTTATCACTCCTACTTATCGAAATTTCGAGTTTTCATAAAAACGAACGCGGTTAACCCTTTCGACCCTAGTGGTACATATACGTCCCAGTGAGTGCATCTAATTGCTGTTGATCAGATTACGACTGAAACTCACACAAATATTAGGTAGACTGGAAAGTAATGTAGTTTCTTTTACATCAAATTCAAACAAATTTTTAATAAATTTCTATTTTTAACCAATTATGTAATCGCCCTCGTTATTAGCAGCCTTTTGCTATCAGGTGTGCAAAATTTTCAATGGTAGATTGATAAAAATCAATGAGTTGATGAGTGATAAACAAGTATTTAAAATTGCAAAAACGTTATTACTTTCCAGTTCACCTAATATATGTTACAAGAAAATGAATATGATTTGCGCTGGAATAAATTATTCTTTTTTTCATTGCAGCCTCTGATTTATAGCCAACGCAAATTAAATACAGTTAATTAATGAAAGAGAAACAATATCAATTTAAATAAGAAACAGCAAGGTGATAAGGGTTTAAAGGTTACAGTTGTGGGTGGTCATGTTTGAGCACGTGTAGAAGCAAACATGTTGTCTAAACGGTGAACCGTTCGCGGTACAGTTGCACGGAGTCTGTACGCGCGCTACACGTACATCGGAGCTACTCTGATTTTCACTCTCCACGCCAATGAATGACGTAGCGAAGATACTCCGGGGCGGCGGTGGCGGCGGTGGCGGCGGCAGCGGGCCGATTCGCTCGCTCATATTCGCTAGAGCTCGCGCTAGCTCGCCTAGCCGCGCGCGCGAGTAGAGTACATACGGTCCATGCGCATGCGCAGAGGCGGTTGCGCGCCGCGCCGCGCCGCGACTCGACTCGACTCGTCTCGGCTCTCCGTGGCTCGCCCTCCCCGCCGCCAAGGTGCATGCATGCATTCTATGCGGCGTGCACCGCATTAGATGCATTTCTAAGTTGCGCCGCAATAAATCGCTGAAATAACCAAGTTGGAGAGCCCCGCGCTGACCAGCGTGAGCCTCGAGATCGCGGACCCGAGTGACATCCGACGATCAACCACCGCGAACCGATCGAGGAAACGGGCGATTTTCCTTCACGCGGACTTCATTACTCCACCAAGCAGGAAGAGAGCAGGAAAAATCGCTGCTCGCGCGATTTAACGACGACCTGGACCCCGGGGGAGGAACACGAGCGTGCGAAGAAGGGGTTGCTCGCAGAGAAGCCTGATCCGGAAGCAAGAGTCGACGGGCAGGAAGTGAGAAAGGTTACCCGTTACCGTACCAGCGAGACGGTCGCGCGCGAATCGCGCTCGTGGACGCTACTTCCACGGGAAAGGGCTGCCGCGGACGCGAGACCGTTTCGAAAGAGGAAGAAAAGAATACGACGCACCGAGTCACGTGCGAACCAGTCCCTCCCACTTACGGGTCTCCGTGCCGCAGATTTCAGTGCGCTGAAAATCGCAACGTCGCGAACCTCCGGGACAGAGCTCTGCTACGCTGGCGAACCTCTTTCTCAAAAGTGACCCCGAGGTTAGTCCGGATCCGGAAGAGTCAAGGATTCAAGCTCGGGGAGGAAGATCGGAGAGCGAAGAGGACTGTCACCCGGTCGCGAGTGAACAGCGGATCGCGAGGGACGATACACGCCTCGGGAAGACGACGAACGAGGATAGACGCGTACGGCCCTGGTGGTGCACATTTTGCCCGGCACGGCGGCTCACGAAAAACCTTCCTGGCCTGTGTCGGTGTTAATCAGGAAGCACGCACGTTTTTCGCGCGAGGAGACGCGTAGGAGACGAGATTCGAGCCACGACTGTCGGCTAGCTCCACACAGTGTCGTCCTCGACGCAGCGTCGAGCGGAACTCGCGTTGCCGGAGCGATGCACGCGGCGATCGGTGCTGGTCTTTGAAAGAAAACGGGAGAAAGTGGGAAGAGTATCGGCGGGGTCTGGTCTAGGTCCAGCGTCACCGCGATTGTTCGTGCCGAGTCGCGTCCGATAACAGCCTCGTCGCGCGTATGAAGGTGCGCTTCCGCGTTTACGTCGACGGGTGTTCGTCTCTCGTGATTAGTCGCGCGAGTGCCGTGAGACGGGGACCGGATCGGTATCGCGGGAACAGTGTCGGATGAACTGGGAACACGGACTCTGCGAATTGGAAGAGGATGGTGACGAGGACGACGACCACCACCTCCGTCGCGAGAACGTCCAAGACGATGATAACGAGAGCCTGGTAGAGACCGGATAGTCGGGAGTCCGAGTTCAGGTAACACTTTAGGGCCAACACCACGGTAGCCGACCAACAATGATACCTTTCACAATTTTTTCTATCGAATCGATCTCTGCTCACACTCTTAGCGTTGTCTTATCTCTACTTGTCTTATTTATTACGTTTCCTTTTCATGCAAAAAAACGGTAATATACGGAATCTAGTCAGTCGACCCCCCGCCGTACGCTGTTCTACGGCTCGCAGGTTTTCTCTGCATGGGTTAGGCCGTGATGAAACGTTGAAGCATTTATACGAAGAGTAGAAACCACGGAGGGATTTGCAAAAGTATCGCAACGTCGAATGTGACGATTTTTCTGTAAAATTTATTTGAGAAAAGTTAGCAAGGTGTGATCATCTTTACGGGGTTTTCTTTAAAATAATTTGACCAAACAAAAAATCCTCACGTAGAAAGATAGACATTTGGATTACGAAAGATAGGTTAAAATTTTGAGTCGCTGCGTTAATTTGAAAAACGTGATTTTAAGAAAAGACGCTTTCCACGAAAACTTGTATAGCTTCGTTGGTCCTCGGCCAATTTGCATCAAGTTTTAGGAGAATATTTTTGAAACTTTAATGGTTCGAAAAGTGTAAACAGCGAGATCGATTTTTCAAAGCTGTTACCGTGGTGTTATTCATTAACAATCGATGAGACTCTCAGAGTGCTTCGCTACCGTCACCGAAGAGACCCGACCATGATCGATCTATATCGCAAGCTCCGCTTTCTTTTCACTTTCCTCGCTGTTATTAACCCTGTGCTGTTGAGAGGCGAGTATCCTGGCCGATCGCCTCTATCTTTCCAGTCGTTGGGCGACTATACTCGCCAACCACGTGGACCACATTTTTAACAAATTAAAGAATATTTGTATTCTCAAATATTTGTTTAAATATTTGCTGGAAAGGAAATAAGAATATTTTATTTTGACAAAGAATGTTTTTCAACTGCTGTTAAATATAATACTTCAATTCAGACGAAGCAATACTTTTTGTGTTTTAATTACATATCTTTTTGCATTTATTCAATATTCATTTGACTCTGCATTTTATGTTATTAATTGATTATATAGAATAATTTTTAACTCCAATCAAATATAATACCTTGATTCGGTCGAAGCAATTCTTTCTAAATTTCAGTTACAAAATTACTAAATTTAGTTACTAAAATTCAATTATATGTTCGTATTTATTCGACATTTATTCAATTCTATATTTTACGCTACTGTTGTATTATATTAATTAGTTATAAATCATAATATTGTCTGTTTAGGATTATCAATAGAAAATTTACAAAATACTGCATCGAAAAATACTGATCACAGCAACAAATTTTTGTTCAAAGCTTATGGGTGGATCATACCATTCGGTAAAGACACTATTTCTAATAGTTGTATGAATGACAATCTTGGTAATGACATAATTTCAGTCAATAACCGCAAGCAGTACAGCCAACGTTAAGCGTGCTCCAACCGCAAAGGGTTAACAGAGGGGAAGTATTGGAATCGGTCGAAATTTGGCACCCCACTGCCGCCAAAAAAGAAATCCGTGCCCACGCATTTGTACGCGTGTATATATGTGATGACCACCATTTGCTCTATATCTCACGAGTGGTTCATCCAACAATCATGAATTTTTGTATGTTGACTTTTATTTACGTAATATCGATGCAATTAAATTGTATAAAAAATACTGTCCAGTCGTTTGTCTCTGTTTTTTTTTTGATTTCTTAAAAATTGAAAAATTTCATGTTACATGTTTTTTAAATTATATTCGTATATTTGAATGGGTGTTCACTGATACTTGTTTTGACTATCTATTTGAAAAAAATGAAATAAAACGATATATCTACCGTAATTTATCATCGATATAGTTTTCTTCATTTTGTATAATGGTTCTTGTTTGTCTATTCATTTTTTGATCACGTTTTTACAGAAATTCTTTTATTTCAATAAGTAGAGTTCTATTATACTAGGCGTCTTTGGACAGAGTCGTCATTTTTCAATTAATGAGGTGGTTTTGCAAACTTTTAAATAATTAGTAGTTGGAGTAAAGAGTAAGAGTAAGGAAATTAAATTCTTCGTGCACAAATTAATCAATTTTTGGCTAGCTACAATCGCGACTGAAAATATAAAAGATTTTGTTCCTCATTTGCTAAAATATAACAGGAATATTTTAGTTGTTATTTCTAGGATTAAATAATTAATAGACATGTGAAAAATCATACAAAACAAAGAAAACATATTAACGTTAAGAGATTGCAAATAAATTCTTTCACTTTGCACTTATTGAAAAGAAAACAATATGCTCGTATTATTTATTGATCAATCTGATATATCAGGATTATATTGTTAGAGGACAGGAAAGAAAAGTAAAATGATGTTATTGGAAACAATATTACCCAAAGAATCTTGCGAGATGATCGTCAGGTTTTTCGTTTGAGATCGATCGTCGACGAGTCTCTCCGGAAGAATCTCTTTCGCGCTGGAATCTAACAACTATTAATATTCCTTGCTTGCAGACGTCTGACCGGGTACACGCTTTAGCCGCAAAACTAACAAACCGAAAGCACGGAGATTGGAGGAAAATGGCTGCTACAGACTAAACTCGAAATCCCGCGCTTCTAGTTGCATCCCTCTGCCTTCCAATCGCCGCCTAGTTTTCACGGCGTTGCTTTCTTCGTTGCTTCGCTGACCCCGTAAAACGCACGCTTCGCACCCTCGCTGTTCGCCACCGGCGACCGAAAAGTCCGAGAGGGTGTTCTGGTTTAATCGATTAAAAAAAACGATGTTTTAAAAATTGTATTTTTAAAAACTTCAAAATTTTTAAAGATAATCTGAAAATGGATGTTTTGAAATTCGAAAAATTTACCAAAATACAGAACTTTCTGTTAAACAGACATTTAAAGTTTGATCCCTACGATGTAAACAAATTAAAATGTATAGATTTAATCAAAAAATCAATGAAAGAGTATTGGGAGTAAAAGTAGTGGGAAGCCTAAAGGCAAACTTTAAACGCATTTTTCTTGAACCAACTTTTTCCGCCCTTGTGTGCTAAGTTTCTCTGACTTAAACCGATGATTTTCCGAAAGAAGATTTTTATTAGAAAATCACGAAGGAAAATTATAAAAATATTACAAATTATTAATTTTGTCCGCACCGTGAATTAAAAAAAGGTATATACACTACACATTAAAAGCTTCACCACATCGTCAGTATTTAATATTTAGAACAAAAAAACTCTACGTCATTTTCCACAGAATATTATTTCATTCAAGAATTCCCACGTCTGATTTGTTTCAAATACGTAATCTGAGAGGAGATAAAAACACAGTGAGAACCTGTCGCAAAAATTACAAATCGTTCAGACCAATGTCTCCATATTTATCGTGGAACAATTTTCAATGAAAAAAATACATGTTATGACAAAATCTTGTTTCACTACTCCTTGCAGTTTCAACAATAAAAAAAGTCTAGGAAATCGGTTATTTTTCAATCGTTGAAATCAGAACACCCTCTTAGGAAAACACGCAAGAAAGATCGTGAAACGGCGACGCAACTATCGAAGATCGACCACGGGCGCGAAACACGCCAGGCATTCGCGGGACGATCGATCGAATAGGTGCCGGAAACGAAGGGTGGTGCACGGAAAACAAGGGCGAGAGAGGGCGGTGTAGAGCGCGGGCGGGTGATTAGTTGCTGCGTTTTGGAAAACAATGCGTTGAATTTTCGATGTCGATAAATAAGACAAATAAAGTGTATCGTCGGGGAAGAGCGAAGTGGCGATCGTGTACACGACTAAATAAACAACCTTCGGCGTATGTATTGCGCACATCGAATAAAAACTGAATAAAATATAACGTGAGTGCAGACTCGTGTTTCGATAACCCCGAACGCTCATTATCCTTTCAGCGTCTACAAAAATGTATCAAGCTTCTGCCACAGAGCAGTTTCACGAAGCCGAAACACGTCAGAATCTTTGATATCGATGTATTTTCAATTTACGGTGGGCTCTAAATGAATCAAATTGTTGGAATGCAACGATTGTCACTTTCAAGTTTTGAGGAAAAGGATCTGCTTTTCCTTAAAGCAGAAAGAGGGGTGGGGTCCTAGCAGGGACAGAAAGCGACGACCCTCAGTCCGACAAAATAAGTCAAGCGATACGGGTCGTTGTGAATTCGGACACTCTTCCTTGAACATTCTTATATATTGTAATCTTTAAGAAAATAAATTTATAAGAATAAAATTCTAACACAAATCAATGACTCCCAATGGTCCATGTCTGAGGTGCCTACTGTATCGTAATTATAATTATCGTTATGTCAAGTAATAGTGCCTCTACCGTGAAAGTTTACAGAATCATTAATAAATGACTCGATCTGTTAACCTAGACCTTGGCTGTGAACGTGGAAGCTTCTGTAGAAATGTTCTAAATAGGGCCCTGTAGTTCCTAAGCCCAGCACTATCCAAGATCCTCCTCAGAGTCAATCTTACTACGTAAGATCTCTGCAAACGTAGATAAAAGCCAGTAGGTAAAAGAGGATGGAGAGACGCTGAAGAAATAACGTGAAGTGCTGCAACATTTCAAACATAATAAAAAGCAATTTTTTCTTACAATGGAAGTACTTGAATTACGAAACTTGCGATTCAAATGTCACTTTGTGTCTGTGTAAAGCGTAATGGATTATGGATAGGGCAATTGCTGTTTCTAGAGGAAATTCACTTTGAACAGATGAATTCTGTTCTTAAATTTTCTACGACCTTTTTTCGCTATAACTTTTCAATCACTAAACGACACTTTTGTATTTGTGTTGTCAAATACTTTGTTTCATTCCCTATGACATTTCTTGTGAAATGAAGTAGTACTTTTTGTGTTCTAATAACTTTTTTTTTATTAGACTATTAATCCTGCTACAGGGTTATTAACAACATGCTCATTACCGAGCATATTAGCAATTAAATTATAATTAAATCAAACAGTACACATTACAGTATCACACAGAACTTAAACTTGGATACAATTACTGAATAAGTAAAGTATTATCTGCTGGTAGATTAGAAACAATATGTGACTTACGACGATAAACCATGAGATTTTAGAAACTTGAATGTATTAGTAAACTGCGGATCTTTATGCATTTATAGGAAATTTGAATGTGCAAGAATGCAAACAATATGCAAAGATATAAAAAAAGATTGAAAGTAAAGTTCATGTTATAATATTTGCAGAATAAAATAAATTCCTGTTTAGGTTCAAGTAGTGTAGGAATGTTCGCGAAGATTTTATTTTGCATAAAGATCCACAGTCTAGTAATTAGTAATAGTTGAATTATTGGTTTGCTGAAAAATACATCGATCGCATGAGGTGTATTAAATATTCTTATAATTTCTAATGATGTATTCATTTTATACTTTTAAACAGGTAATTGTGTAGTAATACATGCCAAAATATTATTTCAAATTGATCATTTATTCTTAATCGATTATTTAAATAATTGATTATTTATGTTTGTGAAAAAGACCAAATAAAATATCAGTTAAAATGTCTATTGATTTCGTTTTAAGATGTAAATAAGAACATATAGTTATTCTGGAGATTCTACAGGAATTTACCATTGTGTCTAAAATACTCAACAGAATAAAACAAATTAAATACTTTTGTATACTAAGACGCTGCTTAACGCGAGGGATACCTTCCAATAACTTTCAGTGCTAAACGAAACAGCGTTAAACGAGGTCATCTTGAAACATAAATAATGAAGATAAGTGCAACAGAACGAAAAATAAGAAAATTGATCAGTTCTTTTTTTTGTTTTATTTTGTAACATTAATTGTTAAGTAGTTTTTTAGTATATCAATTATAGATTGATTTATAATTTAACTAAATTCAATGACTATAAATCTGTATGTACTTACAAAATGTACTGCGTAAACATTTTTCATGATAAAATTAAGAGACTGTATTTTTTATTGCTTTCTGTTTTATAAATATTCAATTTTCAAAATTGTAACTTAACTTGTAGCTTTTGAGGTATAAAGATAGATGTAGGTATATGTATATTTAATGCTTGATCGAGGAACTAATGTGACAAAATTCTAGCTACGATATTCTCACGCTTTCTCGCAACCAATGCTTTCTAAACGGTGTAGCTTCGAGAATAAAATATCCTTGACAACGGCGTGATCTCGATGCAACAACTAAACTTCGAATAACGGATGAACGAACACACTGCGCAGTGACTTGTCCGTAATGTTTACTCCATCGAACAGTTATTAAAATGAACTCCTATTCGATCAACGAAAAACATAATTTCATTTTACTAGGTAGACTAAAAAGTTCGTTCATTTTATTAACTTTTGTTCGATTGTCTATTGTTTAAAGTCACTCGACAATGAACACTTGACCTTACTTTTAAACTAATTATCTTTTTACTACGAGTTTTTAAGGTTTTTTTAAGATTGATTTTTCGAATTTTCATCTCCTTCGCTTTTTACAAAATTCGATAAGTGAAAAGAGCTTCGTTTCTAAAAGGGTTTTTAAATGTTATCATTTGCATCAATTTTTTTCGTCGAACGATGAGGAATTCCAATGGGATCATGAATTTGTCAAAGAGATGTAAAAATATCATACAACATAATGAAGAATATGCCACCGAGTAAAGAATAATTTCCTTGTTTAACAAAAATTGCTTTTTATCTGCGCGTTGCAATCCGAACGAATTCTTTGTTCAACCTATAATTCAGATTGTGCATATTATTAAACGATAAAGTCATCGAAAACTGTACATCTATTATTCGTTCTTCTACATTTGTATCTAGATAAGAAATTTATTTATCTCTGCTTAAAATATACAGTGATATACGCCAGTTTTCTAGCTCCTTCGTATAACAGAGAAAAATATTCCTTGAAAATGAAATAAATAATTCTGTTACAATAAATATTCCTGTTACATCTGCCTTGAAGCTCATTTTACTCTGATCTACCTTGTTATGCTTTAATTCGATATTAGTCAAAAATTTATCTCAGTTTTCCCTCTTTAAAGCGGAGCTAGGTAAATATCTGTTTGGAAACTTCCCCGTACAACTGTATAATAAAATATATAATAAATACAATACAATTCATTAATTATCAAATCAAAACTAATATTAATCCACTTTCGTCTAGAGCATTCCATACCCATTTTCATTTGAATAAAAAACAAAATCCTGAGGTTCCTTTATCAACGTTATTAACATTATCACGTTTTACAATACTACATTCGATACAAAGTTTTTAAAATTTGGATTTCATATAGTTTGTTTTTGAAGTAGATACAAATGTGGATGATACAAGTATTTTCTGATATATTAACACTTTGCACTCGAGAGGTGACTTTCAGTCACCATTAGGTTTCACGCAGCAAATCTATCAGCAATAATGTTTCTTTAGATTGCATTTTTTTGGAGTTCGAAGTGTCGATAAAATGATTGTCGATGAGGTAAAGGTGACCTTATTCTCAAATCTAGATAGCTTAGAATTCATGACAATAGAATGCTAAGAAACATCTCGAGTTGCTGGTAGATACCAGAAGAAAAGGCCTCGAATGCGAAGGGTTAATGTTGCCAGTCCGACAAACCGTTGTTTTAAGAAACAAGATTGAAGATTTTCGAGCACAAGGTATGTAACAAGTGGAATATGGCACATACCCTTAGCTTTGTATTAAGTTGTCCCAAAAGTTTCTTCTGTGACTTGCATTCAGTTATTTTGTGTGGCAGTCTTTATACAATTATACAACCTAATTTTTGAGATGTTAATGTCGTAACTGTAATGGAGCAAAATCAATTGTACGCAATTCAATCATGTAACATTATACATATATGTTGTGTATATATATTACTATTTAAGGAAATGGAAAAAACTTTTGTGACAACCTAATATAGTCGATCTAACACTAAATTCGCTAAAAAAATGTCCTTCCAATATTTCTTGCAAACACATACATCGATAGTTGATGAAACAAATCAAAGTTAAAAATAAACCCACATATATAACTAATACACTTTCAAACTTTTATATAATTGCTAAGTATACTTTCGTCTTCATACTTAATAAACGCGTTGTAGGTATTTAACATTAATATAACAAAATAATACGTAATTTATATTTAATTCTATTTTCATTTAATTTATATTTCTGGTTTACTCTATTTCATATTTCAAATATTACATTTCAAAGCCATTTCAGTTTACATTTGACAGTTTCAAGGTAGTGTACAATAAATTTTACTTATTTACATGGGTATATTCATGTATCGTGGCCCAAGTCTATTTCAGTTACGTTGTACGTTAACAAAAGCCTCAACGTCACAACATGCTGTGTTGATACAATACTAATCGTCCATGATGATGTTATTAGATATTTCACTGTATTACATCAATTAAGATATGGAAAAGTTTGATCCGCAAATACGTTAAGGTAGTCGTTCCATGGATTTATTTAATGAAAAGTTTTGATAAAACTTCACTTGATTGTTCCTTAAAATATTTGTTCAAGAACACTAATAACCACGAAAGAGTGCAAGCACATATTGCCAAAAGAATAATAATTCTCGATTAAAAAAATTGGGAAAACGCTGTACTATCGTATAAACTTTAATTGAACTTTCATAAGGTTATTTCTTGCTTATTTGCATATTCGTGAATTAATTACTGTTTCAACTAAACAATACGGATTCAATAAACAATACATAATCAAATCTATTGAGCTATTAAATGTAAGGAAATGTTATTCGGAAATTCTGTGAAATATCTCTAAAATAGAATAAATTTTATTCTACATTTTCGACTCAATTTTTTACATATGTATTTACATAATAAATTTGGTCATGATTTGACACTTTTACAAGTCATCCGGTGAAAACGATTTAAGGTTGTTGTTTTAAGAGGTAGTCATGTTCAAAAGTATAAATGGAAACTTTTGTAGAAGTACAGTCTTACTGTTCTCACACGCATCCATAATAAATCAATATGTATATCTACACATACATTCATGATACTTGAAAAATGATTATGGCAACAACGCTGACTGTTACCGCACAACTTCTCTACGTTCAGTTTCAGATTATGATGAATTATATCTGAGTAACAGCGTGGTCAATAATTGTTATTTTTTTTTTTTTTAATGATTTATAATATCGGTTTTCATAACATACCAAATTTTCAGCAAGTTCCTAAATTGCATTTCGATTTAAATTGAAAAACTTCACATGAAAATCTGTATGTTAGATAAGCGTCTCTGTAAAATTACAACATTTTATTGTGTTTTTTACAATTGAAATGGCCAATTTTAATCGAAACAGGCTCACATGATTCATGTTGAATTCAAAGAACAATCAAGCAAAGTTTTGTTAAAACCTTCCAATAAATAAATTCACGGAACAACTACTTCAAATAGTCAGAAAAATTTTCTTCCGAATACCATAAATATTTAATTAAAAACCTAACAAAGAACAAATTTCAAATATATTTAAAACACTCGATTAATTCCATTTAAAAATTCATCGCAATCATAAATATTTATTAACGAACACTGCTAACGTGGGACTAACTGTTCATTATTATTGCGAGTCATTCCGTCGATGGTAGATAATTCTTTATTTACGAAGAAATGTCTGGGACACCTCAATACGTTTCACCGATTTCTCGTTCGATACTTTATGGACACCGCCTGCTTTTGAAAAGCGAGACACAGTGTATTCAGCTTCCCACGAGCATCGAAATGTCACCTACACCGATAGAGAGCGGCGCTGCATACGTTACGATTAAATTTACCTGACTGGAAACGCGACAATGTCGCAATTCACGCGTCGCGTATTCGGTTCACCCCTATGGGGAGCCCCACCCCTTTCCGCAGCCCTCAAATTAAACCCTTAAACAGGTCCGACCCGGCGGCACCTCGAGTCTGCCGCCAAGAGAGGAGATAATACTCTGGCGAGGGGTACAGCGAACTCAGGGCGAGGGGGTCCGTGATCTCTGAAGAAGATGAAAAGAAGAAGAACCGGGAGAAAGAATGAAATAATTTCGAATAGGTCATTGCTCGCCCTTTGCGCACTTACTCCCTCCCCGAAACGCGGTCCATCGCGGACGGGGCTTCGAATTATCTCCAGGGGCCCTCTTCCGCTCCCTTTTTTCCAAAGGTGGCCAGCTGCGAGATCATCTTTTGTCTTTTCTCGATTTTTCATATTCAATTGATATTAAGTGGACAGAATTAACTCTCTCTTTGGTCGATTTGTACAACAGTGTGAAATACTTAATGTAAATTTATTTGGTCTTGAAGCTGAAGCGTAATTAAAAAATAAAAGTGAATTAATATTGGGAGATTTTGTATATTTTGACCTTTGTTTTTGATTTTTTTTAGGGGAACAAACTTGAGGGGGATATTACGATATTATTGTAATGTAGTTTATAATAAGTTGGACAATTGTAAATGTACAACATATATTACCTATGTGTATGTAGATACATATCACGATAATATTTGTAATGTCATACAATATATGTAGATATTGCGTGTTGTATATATTTTTAAATATTTATATCACATACAATATAGTGTATACTCTATTATATTCCTATGTATCATATAAAGTATATATATATATATATATATATATATATATATATATATATATATATAACAATAATATTTGACAATATATCTGGAAATGTATTAGTAAATAATCAAATTCTTAATTTATGACATCATATATAATCCAATAACATTAATAAAAAGCTACTAATGTATCGGTAACACATATGGGAAAGTAATGTCTGCCATTCTCTACAACAAGATATTTTTTTTAAATTCGATTGATTGACTGTTGTTTTTTTTTCTGAGACAACAGCAACAGGATCAGACTACTACGAGATCTCAGACCAAAGATCTTTTAAGTTTTGAATTTTTATCTCCGAAACTAAAGTCCTATAAATAAACTGTAAATATAAAAAAGTTTCGTTTTGTCATTCCCTGAAAGCTGATATTTTTAAAGAATTGATTTAACATTTCTCTGATACCATTTCTCGAGGGCGTGTAGATAAGACCTTCGCAGTATTATTTATTTGAAGTCTCACTTTGTGTAATACTTTTTAATGCAAAATTTGATGATTTATCCGAATTTGAATAAAAATATGAAACATTCCATATACAAAACTGAAGGTGACTCTAATATCTCGATAAAAAAGTAAGGTAATAAAAAACAGATTAGGCACTGTATGTCCCCCTAGATATCATACAACTTTTGTTTGAAACATTTTGTCATACCACGAATACCTTACAAGTTATTCGAGGTCGTAATGGTAGAAGACTCACCCTGTATACATGAAACCTCTGGTCGACTTTAAATTTATGTGCGGTCTTTTTTTCTCGTGTTTCTTATACTTCTGGAGTTTAACTTTATACTTCTGGCTTCATCTTACGATAATCCGCAGATTTCAAACACCCTCAGACCTTTAAAATTCTATACTTTTCATTAGTCCTACCGCATCTTGAATACGCATCTCAGATCTGGAATCCATTACAAAGTGGCCTTACGAAAATGATTGAGAGTGTTCAGCATAAATTCTTAAGGCACGTTTCTTATAAGATAGGTACACCTATGGATATAGCATACCACGACTATGACAATATATTGTGCACTATGCAAATGCTCACGCTTAGCGAGCGCCGAACTGTAGCCGACCTCATGCTAGTTGTTAAAATTGCCAATAGAAAAATTGAATATTTCAGGATATTGAAACGGTTGAAATTTAATATTCCAAGTAGGTAGCTTCGAAGCAGCGATATTTTTTACACTGATCCATATCGTAGCTCAATCGCAAAACAAAATTGTGATACAAGAATATGTGCGATGGCTAACGCCTTAATATGGCAGCCTTAATATGTCTGTTGATCTTTTTCATGACTCACCTTTGGCATTTAAAAGATCAGTTGTTGCAATTTTGCGGATGCGCAATCTAGTTTGGACACGTTACATTATAAGGTACTGTGATCGTCTCCATTTTTATTTTCTTTTTCTTGTTGTTCTTTTTCTTCTTCATTGTTATTACATTGTACTTGATATAAGTACTTGATATTATATTGTACAATTACATTGTACTTGATAAATAAAGTATTATTATTATTATTATTATTATTATTATTATTATTATTATTATTATTATTATTATTATTATTATTATTATTATCAAATCAGTGAAAATCTTGAAAATCTCAGTTATAATTTGGTTCCTCTTTTTTTGGGATCAAATGAATTTCCTTTACTTCATTTCAATTGGCACACGAATATCAGTGTAGGGTTCTATAAATGTTGGACGGTGAGATCTTTTATTTTTCGTATCGTTTTTTTATAGAACTTTATAGGCAGTTATGGCTTTCATCGAATCACTTCTCATGTTATAATCTCGATCTAAAGTAAATTTTTATTATTATTATTATTACATCAGAGTATCGACACGAAGTTTTGAAAGCTCAGCGATAAAGTATCAAGGGAGTGGACTCCCGTGCCTTGTATGCGCTCGTACGCACTCACACAGCTCCACATCACTGTATACATACACGGAACTGCAAGGGCTTGCGATTGTCCTATTTTTGTCTCGACAATGAGACCTCTTAATAGTCGTTTCCGCTAGATAAATCTTCAAACTTGTGCGCAAGCTCCTATAGGTAGCCAACTTTTGCTTTTTTATGTAGTAATTAACAATATTCAGCAGCGTATGTTTCAGCAGCGTTAGTTCAGACAACGCGGCAGCACTGTCGCACCACCATATTGCTTCTTTTGATCGCAAAATACTGCTGAATATTATTAATTATGACACAAAAAAGCAAAAGTAGACTACCTATAGGAGCTTACGCACAAGTTTGAACATTTATCTAGCGGAAACGACTATTGAGAGGTCTGAAATTTGCATTGTTGAGACAAAAATAGGACAATACGCAAGCCCTTGCAGTTCCGTGTACGTATACAGTGATGTGGAGCTGTGTGAATGCGTACGAGCATACAAAGCACGGGAGTCCACTCCCTTAAAAGCAGAAATAACTCCGAATGGTGTCCTGTTGGTAATTTACGCAATTCCAGAGGTGTGATGAGCACAGTTTAGCAAGTTCCTCGATAGGGGGTTGAAGGGAGAAATAATAGCTCGTGGCTGTTCGTTCGGTGGTTCGCGCTACCCCCTCCTCTGGACGCGGGGCATCGCGGGCCGGCTCGCCCTTCCCTCGAGAAAGGCCCAGGTTCCACCCCCCTTTTTTTCAGGCGGCCAGCTGCGAGGTCAGTTTTCGACGGGCGCGCGGCGTATTAAGATGCTACGCTCAAAATTTCGTAACGACCTCGTGTCATCGTGTCTCGTCGCGTGATAAAACCACCGCTTCGCGCGTTTTCGGCTGACGTTCAAGACGGACCCAGAAACACCAACACCGCCCCCGCAACAAACGGATCCCCTGATGGAGAGGAACGCACGAAGAGGCCAACCGAAGGAAGAGAACGAGAGAAAAGGGAAGAAAAAACAACGCGGCGCGAGGACAACCGCCGAATCGCTTCTGCAGTGATGAACGCGTGATGGATATTAAATGGGCGCACGGTACGCATCGACAGATTAATTCCATTTTCACCGGGGGCCCCGGCTTTTCAGGTTTCAACAAATACGCGACCGCGCTGCTGCGAGCCGGGCGATCCGAAATATTAAACGTTCCACTCTTTTATTCTCTTTTTTTCCCTGTTTTTCCCCTTTCTGCTCTCCATTTATCGTTGTTCGTAGTTTTCACAAGCAAATATTTACTGGATTTCGATCACGCTCGTAACTTTTCTACCATTGCACAACCCGAAGGTCCTAATCTCAGTTATAATTTGGTTCCTCTTTTTTGGGATCGGATGAATTTCCTTTACTTCATTTCAGTTGGCATTTGGACATCAGTGTAGGGTTCTATAAATATTGGGCGGTGAGATCTTTCATTTTTGGTATAGTTTTTTGATAGAATTTTTAAAAATTTGTTTGATCTAAATGAAATTTTTGTTCCTTGGAACAAGATGAATCTTCTTTACTTCATTTCAGTTGGCATTCGAACATCAGTGTAGGGTTCTGTAAATGTTGGGCGGTGAGATCTTTTAATTTTCGTATCGTTTTTTGATAGAATTTTTTAGGCAGTCGTGACTTTCATTGAAACCACTTCTCGTGTTATAATCTTAATCTAAATAAAATTTCTGATTTTTAGAACCAAATGAATTTTCTTTACTTCTTTTTGGTTGGCACTCGAACATCAATGTAGGGTTCCATAAATATTGAACGGTGAATCATTCACAAACATTATGCATTACTTTTGTGTACGTTTACTTAAAGTCGCTTCAACAATAGAGGTTATCAGCGACTATAATAAATTATAAATTACATATTACTGGGCTGCGGATCTTTATGCACAATAAAATCTTCGCGAACGTGCCTACAAAAATTGAACCTAAATAGGAATTTATTTTATTCTGAAAATATTATAACATGAACCTTACTTTCAATCTTTTTCATGTTCTCGCAAATTGTTTGCATTTTGTAGGTTTTTGCACATTCAAATTTCCTATAAATGCATAAAGATCCACAGTCTACATATTACAAACTTTGGTCCAGTTATGATTGTGAACATTCTTGAGTGCGTCAAGTTTAGTCAAGTGAGTCGATCTCTTTAAGGAATTTTCTTTTTCCTCAAATGGAATTTTGTATCTATATGTATGTTGAATTTATTTACTAATTCAGCGATTTTCAAACCTGTTCAATAATAAAACACTTTCCGTCTATGACTTTTTACTTCTATTGTACAATAAAAAATATATAATTTCAGCGTGCTTGACAATATGATTAGTTCGATCTGTTAGGGGAAAAGGAGTATATAGGGGGATGGAAGGGGTTATAAGGGGACATGAGGAGATATGAGTCTTAGGTTATTAGCTATCTGTATATAACTTTTTTAATTAAATCTGTTTTAAATTAAAATTTCGTTTAAACTAATGATAGTAGAATGTAAAGCTTGTTAAAAAATTAATAATAAAATTTCACTTCTTAAATCAAATTATCTGTGAATTATATGGTGTAGAAATGATATGGTCTAGAAATGATATATGAACGAAAGTTAAAAGAAAAATTGACGTATTACTTATAAGTAGACTGCGGATTTTTATGCATTTATAGAAAATCTGAACGTGAAAGGAACTATAGAATGGATACAGTAGCAAATAATATAAAACATATTGAAAGTAAAGTTCATATTATAATACTTGCAGAGTAAAATACATTCCTATTTAGGTTCAGTGTTTGTAGATACGTTTACAACGATTTTATTTTGCATAAAGATCTTCAGTCTACTTATAAGGGAAGCCAAGGTTAAATCTTATTTCTTAAAACTATATAAAAATAGAAATATGTCTATTTTATAATAGTAGCACTTTTTTTCGTTTCGGGTTCTTGTCTTTAGATCAATTCGCGAAAGAGTTATTTTTTATTTTGTTTAAAGTATGTATTCTTACTTTTTTATTTATTTCATACTATAACTCATCATTTATTCATATTCTGAAAAAAATATCAATAAAAGCAATATCAATAAAAAAGAATGTAATATAAATAATAAAAGTATGCAAGCATTGCACTGTCAAAAATAAAGGTTACATAAAAACGATATGTTTTCTTATAACAAGTAAGTTTACTTTTTCCATTACTTTTTAGAATAGATACAAATTATGGGATGAAATATTTGTTGTATCACTAGAATTGAAGGTTATATTAAATTCAAGCGAAATACCCTATATAGATTATTCGAAATATTCAACTAATTTAATAGAGAGGTGATTTCTGCGTTATTACAGGTTATTCCATGCGGCAAATTGAATAAACACAGATAAATTAGTGACTCCTGAATAATTCCAAGTTTTTCGATATGGAAAATTGATCGTAAAGCGAAAAATTGGTGATTCCTAATACTCTGGAGAATCGTAAGCTCGCCTCCCAACAAAAAGTTCAAATTTTCTGTGTTTCTTGGTGTTCCAACACTCTCGTTGTGTCTTTGCACCCAATCGCTTCGCCTCGCGCGAATAATTAATCGCAAATAGCGGTGTTTTCCTTGAAAACGTCGGGAGCAAGCCGCCCCTACGGGGTCGAAAAACGCGCGGCGGTATCGGCTCGTTTAATTTCGCTAATTTCTTTTCTTCCGTTTCTTGCGCGGACCTGCGAGGGTTCGCAACCCTCGCGTTTTCTCTCGCGGAGAGGAGGGGACAAAGACGAAGAGGAAGAGACGTTAAAGGGTTCGCGAGACGTTAAAAATCTCAAGGGGGTGCGAGAAGGGTGGGCAGAGGGTAGAACGTCGTAAGGATGACGGACCGGAAAAATAATTACTACCCCCGGTAACACGGTGAACGGAAGAGTGTCTGAAACCGCGGGAATAACTGCGGGACCGGGATGAAATATTTTGACAAGGGAAAAAAAAGCTGGACGGTCTTTTAAATTCTTCAACGTTTAAAGAAGAGGTATTAATTGGCGTTTTTCGTGCCTAGAAGGGGTAGTTTTATTTAATCTTCTCCGACCTGAATTACACAGGCGATTTTGGACTAGATTGCGGGAATTAATGATCTTTTTAATAGTATTTTTGAGAAAATTTTGAATGGACAATGTGACAAGTTCAAAATTGAGGTGTTCGGTACATAATTTTGTGAGAATTGCAGATTTATATGTACTTTTGAGCAAATTTTAATTAGGAATTGTGAAGTATTTAATATGGAGAAGTTCATTGCATAATTTCATGAGTATTATAGGGATACAAGTACTTTTGAGCGAATTTTAAATCGACAATGTTGCGGACAAAATGGAGAAAATATTATACCTTTTCATTTATAATGAAATTATAATGTATTTTTTTGGGTAACATTTTATCCAAGAAAATTTTATCGCAAAGAAAATGACGTATTTGTTGCAATGAATATTTAGAATTGTATTAAAAACAAGTTTTATAACGGGTGGTGCTTTACTTAAAATATTTCAGTTGAATTTGAATTTGAAGTATTTTCAGTTGATTCGTAACGCTTAGATTTTATTATTGATAACTAGTCACAGCTGACGGCAAATTTATGTGATTCATTTTTTGTAGACATTGTTCTAAGACCTTTATCAGTAAACTTAATGTACTGATTTAATTATGCTTTCGATTGATATAACCTTCTTTAAAAAATAATGAAATAATATACATATGCCATGGAAACGAATGTATCAAAAATTTGATTTATGATATATCAAGTTGCTTTAAAGGCAAACATATCACAACGGAATATTGTGTACTCAAATGCTAATTATAATTGATATACTTATTTATACATTATATATTTATATAATATATTCGTTACCGGTAATAACAAGAATTATTATAATAATAACAACAACGTTAATAGTAGTAATAATAAATAAAGTAGCGTTACACTGTATTTCACTTTTTAATTTAGTTCTATTTGCAGATGGAAACACTTACCACGACGAAAATAATTGATCAGTAGCATCATTTTCGATGGTTCTTATCTCTTTAGAAGAGATGTTTTACTTTTTCGGTGTTTTACTAGAGAAAGTTCAGGTCGAACGAGAGATTTAGAAAGTATCGATCCGCAAAAACAATGAGCTTCCAATTTATACAAAAGAACGGAAAAATGTTCCCAAAGAATTCTATTATCGTTACGACGGTCTGAATCGGTCAATCATCATCCGGAAATTGGATCTCCTCGTTCCTTTTTAAGCGACAAAACTCCCCCCATTTTCTTATCACTGGATTACCTATAAAAGTTCCGAATAACAGGCTCGTTGTCAGAGTGCTGCTACCCTCGAGATTCGAGAGAGGCCAATTTCATTCTCGGTTTCTACTAGAAACGAAAAATTCGTTCGAACAGTTAAATACACAGCTACGCATGAAATTATTATTATTAGATAAACAATATTACGTAACATATATTATCATATATGTTATTGTTAATTACTTATAAGTTGTTTCAAAGTCGTTATTTTTTTTTGATAACATTTTATCTAAGAAAATTTTGTTGCAATGAATATTTAGAATTGTGTTAAAACACCAGTTTTAAAACGGGTGGTGCTTCGATTTAAAATATTTCATCTATTTATAGATGTATTTTTATGGATCTAAAGCAAATGAAACTAAATTAAGAAGTGAAATACAGTGTAACGTTTTTTTTATTTATTATTACTATTATTAACGTTGTTGTTATTATTATAATAATTATTATTATTACCAGATAGATGTACTTTATTACCATGTATTTTATTGTTAATTACTTATGAGTTTGTTCAAAGGCGTTATTTTTTTGGGTAACATTTTATCCAAGAAAATTTTATCGCAAAGAAAGTGTCGTATTTGTTGCAATGAATATTCAGAATTGTATTAAAAACCAGTTTTAAAACGGGTGGTGCTTTATTTAAAATATTTCATTTATTTCGATGTATTTTATTATTGATAACTAGACTGCGGATCTTCATGCATTTATAGACAATTTGAAAACTTGTGAAATAAAGAGCAGAGTAACATACAAATGGAAACTACTATAATTCTAGTAAAACATTGTTCTTATAAATCACTTTAGTATTTGAAACACTTTTTTCTCAAATGTTCTTTGGCTATGAAGAAAATGGTATACTTAAAACTTATACTTGGCATAAATTCTCAATTTGAGAAAGAAATCGATGGTAAAAATAAAATCGCAGTCCAAACGCTACTTTCGAGGGAGACGCCACGCCATAGAAAGACAGAGAGAGAGAGAGAGAGAGAGAGAGAGAGAGAGAGAGAGAGAGAGAATATGGAACAAAGGACTGGAGTGAAACAGAGTGACGGAGGGTGGACCGCCAACGGGAAAAGATGGCGTAAAAATGGAGGGTGAAAAATAGCTGGTGGGTTGGGGCCCTAAGAATCCCCACCCCCGTTCTTCCAACTCGACACTCCATTTCGGACATTTCCAGTGGGAATACAAGCTGCTAGAGGAAGATTTCGAAATTCCGCGTCCCGCGGGCGCGCGGCAACTTTTTAAGACAACCTCCATTAGCGATCGCGGAGTGAGAAAGGGACGGTGGTTGTTTGGCAGCGCGATTTACAAATGGAAATCGCCTTAAGAAGCCGCGTGACTGTTCATCGAACGAAATGGTTCAGGGGTTGAAAAAGTGACGCGCACCTGAGATGTAAAAAATTAATTTATTCTTGAGCGAACCCTCCGCCGAGTTTGTTTCTCAGAGAATCCCTACCGGAGTACAATTAATTTGCGGCATTAACAGGGGGAAGCTGACTCTTTTGTTCAAACAAATTACGAATATCCACGCTTCGTGGAAACGTTACGACGCGAGTTTACGCATTAAACTTACTGTGAAATTTCAAGTGCAATTGTAGGCATTCTGGCCATTTTATCCTACTAAAATGAGGTTTAGTATTACATATTGTTACGATGGTAAACGTCATTCTTAATATCACAATTCATCGAATAATCAATACCTATGGCATACGTTGGATTCAATATTGAAATGTTGAATGAGTTTCTTAATAAATAGTGACAGTGATAGCGGATATTCTTACGAATTTCCAATTGATATTTACGTGCTGAATATTTTCTTATAAATTCCATGTTGAAAAATGTTTTGTGCGGTTTAGAATAATATCTTGAATGTTGTAAGGATTTACTATATATTGAAATTTCTAATTTATACAAAATTTGTATACAAAATCCATTATATGAAACAAAGGGCTAATAAAGGAATAATAAAATTTTATTCAAGCAATAGATGACGAATAAAATGAAAGGAATAACGATTTATTCGCGATGTTTTTCTGATTAGAGAGTTTCCCATTAAGTTTTTGTCTTATTGATTAACAGAAACGATACATTACCGATATAGTTTATTTAAAATGGACTTTGGGTGTCAATAAAAATTTGTTCGATTAATACATCGACTTAAACAATAAACAATAAGATACAAAAAACGATAACAGACTTTTTATATCATTCGAAATTTGTCTGCGATTTCTCAGGCAATATTTCGCTTAATTACTCTTTATGTTTCAATAGAGATTATAAATTAATTATTACTACTTAGTAAGACGGATTTTATTACTCAGAGAAGACAGTATCCTTATAAAAAATAATACATTAGAACAAGTTGTATAAAAAATGTAATTTATAATGAAATTTCGTAAAGATTTAATTATAAGTAAATACAAATATATAAATGTAATTTTCAAACCTTACCTGTGTACACACGCCTTCTTCGTTGGAATGTTCCGAAAAATATCCACGCATAATTACTAACTAATGATATTATGCCTTAATTAAACTGGAAATACGATATTATCAGAAAATACCTGCACAACGCTATTCATTGAATGAAGAATTCAACTCCAACTTGGATCATTTTATTAATATGAAATCGCGATCGACTACATTGAGTTTATCCATTTGTAGTTCATGTTCAAATGGAATTATTTTTTCGTCCGAAGAACAGTAGTGTTGAATTACTCGACAACACAAAAATATCCAATCTAACTAATTGATTTCACTTTCATTGCAATGGTTACCAAACATTTTAAAAGCCTCCCTCCCATTCTCACGCACAGAAAAAGAAGAAATTTTTTGCACGCTAGATTTTTAAATAAAGCATTCATTTTTGCACCAATTACGATTACTAACTGGTCTCAGCTCTGTCAAAACTTACTTAGTATTACAATCTTTTCAAGAAATTTAATGACCTCTTCGTTAACTAAGGCAATATTAATTGTATTTAAAAATATTTCGTATTAGAGTAGATATGTTTATCGCTAAAATTTGAAACTGTCTGTGCATTTAAACTGTCATCAGATACAGATTCAACTGCCATTCTTGATTTGTATATTTTGCTTTGGTTGAAATTTTTCCAATGATTTATTTTTATAAAAATGTTTTATTAAAGTGTGTTTATAAAGCATTTATTAATGTGAGAAAATACTGAGAAATATACTGCGGCAGTAGTTACACATCTTGATTGGATTAACAACAAGAAATGTTTGAGTTATTCATGCGGTATATTATTCATAAAAATATTGTTTCACGCCTCCCATGAATTATAAGGCGCCCTCGCTTCGAAAATCACTCCTCTATCGTATGAATTCCTTTTTCCCTTCTAAAAAATAAATTATTCCAAAACTGAGGATTTTTATGCACTTACAATTCATCTGAATATGCAAAAAACTACAAAATGCTCCAGTATACAATAATATTAAAAATATATTAAAAGTAAAGTTTATATTATAATATCCGGAGAGTAAAATTAATTCCTATTTAGATTCAATTTTTGTAGCTACGCTTGCATAAAGATCCACACCCTAATTACTACAGCCTTCCTTTATTCATTCGTTCGTGGTTGTGTTTAAGTTACCAAACTTCCATCGCTCTCGAATGTCCTCGCAAGAAAACATTCGTTCCGTAAAATATTCTCAGTGAACATTACAGCGATTATTAGAAATAAAATCTTTCTTAAATCGTAATCACACGATAGTTTAATGTTAAATCCACGATGGTGTTAGTAAAACCAAGTAATCGTGACGCTTTCGGGAAGAAGTGATATAGAGATTGTTGCGGTAGGTCCACGAGATACTTTCTCTCGAGATGAAAATTGTATCGTCCGCTGGTTTTTAAAGAGACAATGGCCAGAGCATCTCGGAGTCGACGTCGAATCGGAAAAGCGGAAAAGCGGAAGATCTAATTTTACAAAATATTTGCACATTCCGAATAATTCAAGGCTGCGCCTGAGGCTAGAGAAGGTGCACAGGAGAGAGGAGGAGGGAATGCGGCGACGAGTTAAAACAAACATTTTTGCGCGTGCGAGCTTCGGCCATAAAGCTCTGCCCGGCCAAATGCATTGGCCGGCGGTTGCATAACACTCTAGAATAGCTTCGGAAAATGGTGGACCTTCTCTACCGGCAAGCTTTTTCTTTTTCGGTCTACGCTAGCCATTTTACGACTCAATACCGGGAACTGACACCTTTCGCCCCGCTCTTTCACTAGAAATCTCCACGAGACGATTCGAGAACATTTCAACACTTACAAACACGTCGCTTTTTTCTCTGATGCACATTAATACGTATTTTATACTGTTCTCCTTTTATTGATTTTATTATTGTCAATATATATTTCTGGAATCGTCTTCTTTTGTTACTGTAATTGCATTTGTAATATTTTTATTTTTTTATTTAGGTAGTGTGCAATACACTAAGAAATATTACTTTTTACTATTTGCTTTTTGCATTTACATTTGTAATACTCTGTCAAGGGTCAAAATATAAAATATATTATATAAATATATATATCATTTTTGCATACCAACAAATGTATTTCATTCTTGATTGGTTCTCTTTTGACTTCTATTACAACGGTATTATTAGGTCTGAGCACTGTCAGTTTCGTTCTGAATTTTTCTAATCAAAATGTAGCCGTTAAAAAAATGCTTCTTTTAAATAATAGAAGTGTTTGTGTATAGAATCCTCTGATAATGATACGTTATGATGGTAGAGTGTATAGTACAAACTCTATCGTACATGAACCTTTACATTCTAGTCATACTTTGTTCACCGACCCGACTGCGACACTGATGTTTAGGCAACTGATGCCTGGCGATTGATCATGCCAGTTCCTCAGCTATGGCCGCCTTATTAGTCGCTTGAGGATTCTGGTATGTTTCGAACAGTGCGAGGTGAAAAGCATAACGCAATTGCAACTGCGAATAATCATCTATCTACACACGGCGAATCCCCTAAATGTGACTCTCAACATGAATAGAATAGGGAATATTATTCTGCATCTATACAAATGTAACTATTAATATAAAGCGTAGCGTGAGCGTAGTAATTGTCGTTTTTTAACATCCAAAACTTGTGTATGCATATTGAATACTTTGATCTTCATTGTTAATATATGACTTTCTATTTATCTTGTTTTAATAGTTGAATCCTTGGTAAAAAAAAGTTTTAGTAAACAATAGTAAAAACCTAGAAATATCAAACAGAAAACATTCTCCAGTTATGTTTTGTCAAGCCCCTTGCCCATTTCGTTAAATTTAAGTGCATCCAATTTGCTTGTACATTTTTATCAATTTAGTGTCGTAGTTGTAACACATTAACATACACTTCAGTTTTAATATTACTTCTGTTAAAAGTGACAGAAAAATAACGAGTTTTATCGAATCTTTCGTTTGAAAAGGAATAATTTTTTTGTAATATCATATAATAAGTTCCTACTACTATTTAATAAACAATGTTAGTGTATTAGGCAATAGTATTAAACAAATCGTAAATAGATTTCTATGAGTCGCCAATTTTATTTCATATTTATTTATATTTATTGATTTGGTAAACATTATATGAACAAATTTAATTAACGAAGAAACAATGTAATATTTATACAAGTTTTTGAAGCAGAAATAAATAATATTTGAAATTTAATAAATTTATAAAATAGTATATAATATGAATATGATATTTAAATATATCAAACAAAAATTCATTGGAACCAGTCAAGAATTTGGAAGAAATAGTAACATAAAACCTACAAATGTATTTTTTCCATTCGAAACAAACATATTTTTCTTTCCATATTCTTAAACTATATAAAGAAATCAACTCACTTTACCATTTTAATTATTCGATCCAAAAACAATTTACTTGACATGTGAACATAAATCTCAGTATATAAAAATATAAAAGTAACATAATGAGATTATAGTATAATATTCTTTATGGTTAATATTGGTTATGTGTGTGATTATATAATAATATGAAAGTAATATAAAAATCATTCATACGTCTCTCTAACTTAATTCGTGTTAAAATTTCCACTATATTTGTGGTTTCCATTTCTGTTATTGTCAATACATGTTCAGATACTCTACAATTAGTGTATCACTAGCGATTTATCGAACGGATGTCTCCCAGCTTGTCTGAATAATTGGTGCTTTTCTGTAACGACGACAGTGGAACTGTTGATTATCGTTGAATATTAATCAAATCAAAAAATCCTCGACAACTTGTTTATCACTCAAATGACGTCTTGACGTTTGGCACTTGGAGCACTCTTCCGTGTTTTAAATTTACTCCTCGAACGATTGGCCTGCAATTAAGAAGCAACCAATTATCTTATCTCTTTGATTTGCTTTACTTTACCATTCCGTTATCATCCTCAAGATTCTGTGCCTATATTTATTTTACTATCGTTATGTTTTATGCTCGGCATTGTTTTCTATCCTCGGGGGACTTTGCCCAGCGACAATAAATCTTTCTATCTTGGGCGAAAAAGCGTTGAGATTGAACGACAGTTAATAATTTCGCAACTTCCGGGAATCATAGTTAGGTGTTCGTTTGACGAACAATTAGGAGACAAGAACGTAGTCATTAATTGCGATATATATTTAATTTTGTTGACGTTTCCTGCGATAATGACACAATTCAAACATTGTGCACCATTAATGCATACAGAAACCTTGAGAAAAATGTCTTTATCGAGCCTTGTTATAATAGTAAGGAAAATATCATTATTCCAAGAAGTTACTTAGAATTAGTTAGTTAGAATTAGTAGAGAGTTACTTAGAGTTAGTTAGTTAGTTAGTAAGATTTATAATCACCATTTCGATTATTTTCATTACCACTATAATTAATATGAAACTGTGAAGATATTTTGTTTAAAAGCGTATTTTTCCACCATTAATGCATACGGAAAACTTGTGAAAAAAGTCTTTATCGAGCCTTGTTATAATAGTAAGAAAAATATCATTATTGCAAGAAGTTACTTCTTAATTAGAATTTGTTACTATTGCATAAAATCATTCGAAACGATTTAAGATTTATTATCACCATTTCGATTATTTTCATTACCACTGTGATTAATATGAAACTGTGAAGATATTTTGTTTAAAAGCGTATTTTTCCTACTGAATCATTTTCCAAGTATTATTGACAAAATTAGGAATTATGATACTGATGGATTTAGGCGAATTTATTTCGTTGGATTTATTATTTAGTTTGTAAATTATTCTATGCATTAAAAGTTTGTATATAGTATAAAAAGTTACACGATTTCTAGGGGGTTATGGACATTCATTAAAAGGAATGACCTATGTATATTGTATAGCAAAATTTGATAGGTAAGTAATCTATTTATCTCTAATTTATCTCTAATTTATCTCTAAATTAATTTTGAGATTAGAATTATTAAGGTATTCCTATTGAAAGACTGACGCTTTCCACGATAGCTAGCTACCAAAGTATTAATATTTGACCTTGATTGGCCTTGAACGATAGATCGTTGAGCGACCCATGACCTAAGACATTGAATCATGGACGATTGAATGACTTATGACCCTAATTATGATCAACTTAGAATTACAGGTCGTTTAACGACCTAGGTCCTTTATCATGAACGACCTCGAATCATAGGTCATTGAACTCGTCTTGCTTCGAACGAAACATATCCTGGACTGTACAATTTCTAACTCATAATCAATCTTAAGACACTGCATTAAGGAATCTTAACATTTTACGCAATTACATGTACACATAATATTGCAAGTAAAGTATTGGCATTTCAACAAATTAACATATAAATGTAAATGAATAAATTTTAACAAAATTACATACGCATTGTAATTAATCTACGTTCTTGATTTGGTTCCATCGCAATTAAAAAAATAAAATGATTAGTTTTTGTATAGATATAGTTTAATACATTTTGTTGTAGAATTTGTAAAGGCAATTAATTTAATGAAATTGATCTTCAAATTTTCGAATTGCTTCGATCTGAACAAAATTCATATTTTGGCATGCCTTTCTTAAAAATATGTAACTTTTGAATATAAAAATCTACATATTCGTAATATCCTTCTGTTTCTGAATTAATCATTTCTGACGATATGTTATTTATTTAAATTTTCAAATATCGACGATTTGTTTATTTTTGATATTACTTCGTTTTACACCATTTTTTCTCAGACAAATTCCATACTTTACTCTTGTTACTTTATGGGCATTTTTAATGTTTTGCACTTGTTAGATAATTCTTGCAACAAACAATAAATTAACAATTTATGCTTATTTTAATTTCTCGAAGTTGTTCAGTCAAGAAATGCAGACATTTTTAAACACTTAAGATTATTTATGTCTATAATTCGTACAATATTTAGTACATTTCTTTTTTCATAATTTCATTTATACTCTAAGTTTTACTTTTACTTCACCTATAATTGATTTCCTTTCTCATTTTAAAGTAGACAAAATTTGATTTTATAAACATTTGTTTGAATTTTAATTAAATTTGATATATTATTTTAGTTCAAAGTAGATTTTATAACTAGACCCTTCTTTTAGAAAATGTATATTTCCGAAAAGAAATTTGTTTACTCATTTTCTATTCATTTTTATCATTTTTATTAAATCTTATCTTATTATTCTCTTCTAGCTAAATTTATATCTATCCTATCCAAATTTATCTGATATTTATATACTTAGATATTTATAATTAAAGACTCAAACGTTCGTTAAGTAAATAAACTATGTCAGATTAAACTATATATACCACGTGTATTCTTGACCAGAATAAAGATTTCGAGTGTTAACGTATCAATCGTATCAAAACACGTACAACGTCTATTACTATTCTAGAGGTTCTATCGTCGCGATTTCGCCTAACGATCACGTGTTGCGCAACTCCGAGTCCGGTCAAAAATAGCGCGCGAAACGTCGGGTATTTTTTGGAGGGCTTCAGAGAGAAACGTATTAGAAGCAGATATTTAGCTAAACGCGGTTGTGTCGTTCTCGTTGCGAAACGTAAATGCGCATAGGCCAAATCTTATTAGCAAAATCTTATTGCAAGTGGAAGCTCAATAATCTTCGATTTCATTAAAATTGATATTAAAATTGTATGTAAATTACAGCATCGAAGCATCGCACTCTTCGATTTCATTAAAATTGATATTAAAATTGTAGGTAGATTAAAGGTAGGTAAATTCATAAATAGTATCATTTTTTGATATCGTACAAATTCTGATTTTATTAAGAGCATAACCTTCTGCACGTATCCAATACATTCTTTTTACGTATTTTTAAAAAAGTCAGAGAGTTGAGCATGAATAATAATAAATATATCAACGTCATTTATTAATGTATCTTTATGATTATTGGCTTAAATTTGCATAAAGCATGCAGTAAACTATAAAAATTAAAAATAAATCAAATTTCGATTCTTCTACAATAATGGAGTTTTGTAACCCCTTAATACAGTTTTAATTTCAGTAGAATCTCGATCATCAACGACAGTTTTCGTTCGTAGTTACAATAGAACCTCGATTATTGCACGAGAACTCTGTTCGTTGCAGTGGTTCAAGAAGTGGAAGAGATATTAGCCAGCATAAATAGCTGAGATATACTTCGCAAGTGCATCTTCTTATCACTGGATCGGTTACCTTGATAATTGCAAGAACATGTAGCTCGGTTTTCTTGCAATAATCGAAGTTTTACAGTAAAAACCAATCATTTTATACCAATTTTTCATCAAACTCAATGTTTATTAATCATCTCCTTGTCAGCAAAACATAAAGGTGAACTACTTCAACTGCTTCCCACAGATCTGACGATTTCTTCGAAATCTCGGGCAAGTAAAATTATTTATTAAAAGATGCCAGTCGAGAGTAAACAGAGAACGCGGAGTAACGAGGGAGGGGGGGGGGGGGGGCGGGGGCCCAATAGAGAGGCGCGATCCGATTAAAATCTAATTTTTCACGGATACTCTCTTAATTAAAACATTAAATTGATTGCGGCGTGAGGTCGTGCCGACGAGAAGGGGGCCATCGTCTTCTCGAGGCGGGACAGAGTAACGAGAGAAGGGAACTGAGAAAAAGAGAGACGGTGGGGAGAGAAAACCGGGGACGGAGGTTCGCGCGAAAATAAATGAAAATGAAATCAATTATAAAACTGTTTGAGGAGACTCCTCGGAGCAGCCAGTAACCGATGGATGGATGGATGGACCGGTGCAGGTCGATCTTGAATTTTCTTAATTAAAAATCCACAGACTTTGCTTTCAATTAAAAACCGAAATGCCAGTGGCTCGTTACCGGTCTCTCGAGTTTGTTCGATGCAACGCAGCAAAGTCTTACCGAATCAGCTGATTCTATACGTCGAGTGCCTCGTACAACTTTAGGAAATCATTCGTTACTATCTTTAAGGAGGGAAATATTAAAAGGTCAAATATTAAGTGTACTTCGTGATTTTTTTACAGAGAAAAAATTTAATTAAATTTTGTTTAATTGTGAAAATATTTTAGGTATTTTGTAAAGTACTTTTCGTAATTTTTCAATTCATTTCAATTCCCACAGAAATATTTGAGATACCAACTGTCCCCATAGTTTTCAACCCTGTCTACTATCGGTGGGAATTCCAGAGGAAATAATTGTTTTTGAAATTAATAAAACTATTTTCTTATATTGTTGACATATTTTCTGAGGACATAAACTAAACTCCAGTCAATAAAGTTGGAAATTGAGTTCCTTAGGAGAGTTTAAAAATAAAGTAATAAATTTGACCACTTTTGGTGTACTATTTTGCAAAAAACAAAACTTAGAATATTATTCTATTTAAAAATTCATTAGTATAATTTGTTTCAAATTTGTAACCTGGAAAAAAAATGTATACACAGTGCGAAACTGTCGCGAAAACTATGCATAATTCAAGCCAATGTTTAAATATTTATTGCAAAACAATTGTCAATAAAATAAGTACAAATAAGTAGTTTTAGCTTTACTTAATGTTATTAAAAAGTTGCGTTTCAATATTTTTTACCATTCCAACAAAAAAAATTCTAGAAAATCAGCTATTTTTCTTTTGATTAATGTAATATTTATAATAATATATCTGTCAATGAAAAAAATACAAGTAGATAGTTTTAACATGACTTCCTGTTTGGAAGAATCTTGTTTCTATATTCCATACCGTTTCAAGAACAAAAGTTCTAAATAATTGGCTATTTTTCATTCCTTCAAATCAGAACACTCCCCTAATGTAATATATACTGTAAAACAATCATCAATTAAATAAGTAGAAATAAGTAGTTTTAAAATTATTTAATGTTATTGAAAAGTCGCGTTTCAACGTTCCTTACCATTCCAAAAAAAAAACAATTCTAAAAAATCAGTTATTTTTCATTCGTTTATTGTAGTATTTATTATAATATAATTGTCAATGAAAAAAATACAAGTAGATAGTTTAAACATAACTTCATGTTTAGAAAAATCTCGTTTTAACTTTCCTTACCATTCCAAGAACAAAAAATTCTAGAAAATCAGTTCTTTTTCATTTGTCCACCCAGAACACCTCTTGAACGGTTCGAAGGGGGTTTTCCGAAAGCCGTCGAGTCGATTCGAGAGAGAAAGGGAGAAAGTGCAGAGAGTGGCCCTCTAATCTTAGCGAGATTTTCGCGGCACGAAGACGTCGGCTCGATTTATGATCCTCCTAAATCTCGGCCCGTCCCACCCTCGCGTTGGCTCCTTTGTCCTCGGACACTTTTGCACTTTTAAAACTTACTTCGCCGCGGAAATTTCATTATAAGTGTCGCGGCTCGACCGTCGCCGGGCGATAAGACGTCGCTAACTTGCCGGAGGCGTGCTTGCCCGCTTTACATCGCGGCGTTTTGAAATATCGCCGTGGATTTCAGACCGCGCTCACCGCGGACCTTTCCTTCTGTTTCGGTACCGACTTTTCCCGCGACTTAATCAGCGCGGCCACTTTATAGATAAACAAAGTTAACATGTTGCCAACTCGACCGCCCCGAAATATCGTCCCGGAATTGCCCGCTGTGTCGAGGGAAAAAGTGAACAACTCCTCCGCGACGCAATCAGCGTCGTGATTCTTCTCAAAGCACAATGCTGCGGAACGCGCTGTTTTACCGAGATGAAATTAATACAATTAACTACCTCGGAACTTGAATAAATGCGACATTAGGAACAGGTAAAAATTTATTGAAAATCCATTAACATATTTAATGTTAAAGAAGAATGTAGACTGAGAATTTCAAGTAGAAAATTCATTTTTTAATATTCTTTCGAAGTGTGATATTTAGGTAGAAATTGAATGTTTTATTAGATTTTGTTAGCTCATTGATTTCTCAGAGTGATGTTTAGTCTGCGGATCTTTATACAAAATAAAATCGTGGCGAACGTGCCTACAAAAATTGAACCTAAATAGGAATTTATATTATTCTGCAAATATTATAACATGAACTTTACTTTCAATTTTTCTTATATTCTCGCATACTGTTTGCATTTTGTAGTTTCTTGCACATTCAAATTTTCGATAAATGCATAAAGATCCGCAGTCTAGTGATGTTATATTTAAATAAGCGGTTGGAAAGAATCTAGAAGAATATCACTGTAACATTTAACCATTTGTGTGTGGCCACTTATATTATGGGCTACGAGAAATATTGTGGAGTATAAGAAATATTCTGTTTTTTTTTTTTCTTATTACTTCTTTAGTAGGCAAATCAGGCCTACAATATTAAAAAATTATGTTCTATCGTTACAATTGTCCCCCTCCCCCTAAACAGTGCAACTTTATTCTGACATAAGGATATTCATGGAAATGTAATGGCCGATATTGAAGCGAAAATAGCAGCTACCCTTAAAAGAGGTAGCTAATATATTCACAATACTTACTCGGACATCATTAAACACTTAGAAACATTATTAAGGCAGTCTTGGACTGCAAAATAGAGAACATATCAAGCTAGCACAGTTCATAAAGCTATAGGAAGTTTTTTTGATTTACAAACGAATCCAAAATTCAACTAAAGACAGCAAATGGCAATAACACGAGTCAGAAGTGGACACAGCAAGTTTACTCACTCACACCTACTCAACAGGAACCGATCATTAAATTGTGACGAATGCAACACTCAAATCACTCTTAATCATATCACCCTTGACTGCTCCAAATACAACGAAATCACGAGGAAGTTAAACATCCATAATATGTAGTATCAGTGAAGCCAACTATTCTTTCAAATACCAGGACACCTTAGCAGAATTCTGCAAGACTATTGAGCTCTTTAACAAAATGTAATAACTAGTTACATTTAGCGTAACAGTTTATATTTCTGTAAGTCGCTAATAACCCATGATGTTGATGCCACGTTAAGCTTTTTAAATAAAAAAAAAAAAAGAAGATGTCATGTAGAAGAAATTGCGAAAACTCTGGCCTAGAAATAACTCGGCGGAGTTTTCGGAGATTCGTCCAGGGCGACAATGGCGGTCGGTACCTAAGGTTCCCCTTTTTTCCGACCTTCCGCCCCTTTTGTTCGCCGCGGAGGACAGGAGCCACGCGACGACAAAGGGAAGAGGCTGGAACAATGAAAGGCAACGGTGGTGACCTCGAAGAGGAAAACGAGGCCAGGCAGGCGCGATTTGAGGGAACTCGAAGAATCACGGCACCGGACACCGGGTACCTGCGAAATCTAGCCCCCACCTTCGATATGATAACCCCACCCTCCTCTTCCGGTGTCGCTGCGGCGGGATTACAGCACGCGTAATCGCGATGCCACGTCGCGTCGGCGAAGAGTGCAGCTGCTGCTCACGGAGCACCGGCATATGCTGGTGCTCTTCCGATTATCCACATGCTACGCGTATACCTTGGAGAATGGACATCTGGCCTGCCCGCGGTGCTTTGCAGATTATTTGCTCGTTTGTCCCGGGCCGCGTTCGCCCGCGCCGCGTCGCCTCGCGTCGCGTCGGGCTCGATAGACGCCCGATACGCGGGGCCACGAAGATCGCAGGAAATTCGCCGCGGAGACGAAACTTTAATTGAATCGCTCCTCGAGCGTGGCTAACGTCGAAAACGGCGGGGGATTTGTTTATCCGGAAAGACGCGCGTTTGATGGGACACGGTAACCGGAAGCCGCGCCGCAAACCCTCTTTCCGTGAATCGTAAATACATCGTCAAACAATATTGTTTCCTCGAGTAGGTGATATTAACACTTTATCAACTGGTGACATTTAGGCTTATAATTAAATATAATAATACTTTTTAACGCTTAACTTAATGACTACTCTTAAGTACACTTTCTTTAGTTAAATGGAAAAATACTTTTCGTGAAACTAAATTTAACGATGTATGCATTGTATATAATTCTTATGTTGCATCTAAGAACTGTATACAAAAGTTTAACCTACTTCTTGTAGTTTAAATTTATTGCAATTACTCAAGTGCAATTACATCATAATATATGATATTATATATAATATAAATGTTGAGAGCATGCAATGCTATCTTAGTGATATATAAGAAATTATTGCTTAGAAAGTATTGAAAATATTTTTCGTGGCATTAAATTGAATAATACATGAATTGTATATAACTACATAAGTTATTAGTATATAACTAATAACTAAGTTACTTAAAAAAACTTAAATTAAAACAAACTTAAATTGAGATAATAATCACGAAGATAACGATATGCAGTGAGATTCGTTCGAACGAGACATGATCAAATGCACCCATATCCGGCGAAAATTTAAAGTTGATTTTATCGAAAACAAAGCCTCGCGCTCTTATAAAACAAACGAACTCTCGTTACAGTCACCGAAGAAACGATTCCTCGTTTGAAAGTAAATAAAGTAAATATAATATTTTGATCCATCGCATTGCTTCTGAAGATGTGACTCATTCAGATCTGTTGAATGATACAAATAATAGTAAGGTGACGCAATAGCAACTACCACTTTTGCACGCCTATTTCATCACAATTACCTCCAGTGGATTCATTTTAGGTAATACCAATTGAAATCTTGTTGGAATGTGTTTATTTTATTAATTAATGAAATTCTGGAATTGTTGCCACCGTTGCTGTATACGAACCGGTGCCAGGTAAATTAGGGATGCATGGACTATTGCCAATTTCCACCGACATTTTCATTCTTCCCGCGCTACGTTGACTCTTTATATTATTTTATAGGGACTTTTCATGGCTCTCGATATTAAAGACACAAGAGCAGACAAAAATATCTGGTTTATGGAACGTTTGATGCAGATCGAATCAGGCAAACCACAAGTATTTACCATGTATAATTTTCCAAGTTATGGAAAATTTAGTATCATCGAACAAATTCTGTTCTACGCTTTGAGTCTTATCTCCATGGAGTCATTGTATTATTTTATAGGAATAGGTACTTTTTATGGCTCTCGATATTAGACACAAAGGCTGGCAAAAATATTCTTTTCTTGCTTTTTGGAACATTCAATGTATTAATAAACTTTTTAAAGTTCTTTTTCTGGAAAAATTGTCTGGAATGGTCCCTTGAAAGAAATTTTATTCTGCATTCTGGATCGATCTTTTCAGCATTGCCCGATTTTAGTCACAATTTACCTGTACTCTGAGTATCTACTTATTATTAATGCAAACGATATTATTAATGCGTGCAATATTCGCTAAAATGAACAAAGGAATGCTAGCAAACGTTAATACAAATTCCATAATTCGCAAATTAGAAAGCACGAGTTGCAACGCAGTTGCGTTAGGTGTTCTTTCGTGACGGAAAATAAAGACGAAACAAAATGAACGGAAACAGCTTCAAACATTTGTATCGATAAAATAAAAATTTCCTTTGTCAATCTAAACAGTTAATTTTTATATCCATGTTTGCATTGTTTATTATATTTTGGTTTACTTTAACAGATACCTCGATACTTACCCAGATACCTTACTTGATAATTACACTTAATAATTACTTCAAAGCTGATTTTTTCTTGAAGAAAAGAAAACTTTTTCATTGGATATAATAAGTAAATGGAAAATTACGCATTTATTTAAAAAAAATTGTTTTCTACAATAATGCTTACTTATGCATGTTGACAGTTGGAGCTGTCCTTTATCGATACAATTGTGAACAAAAAGAAGCATCATGGCTGGAATAAGTCACGCTATTACAAATTAGTATCATTTATTTGTTCATATAAATACGTATATAATGTGATGGATACTCTTGTTTAGTATTTAAATGGACATTTTGGACCAAATATTAACAAAACTTATTATAATAATTTATTTTTTATTAAAAGAACACGATACATTATTTCTTGTGATATAATTTGTTGCATAATATAATGTATTACAAATTTGGTCCAAAATGTGACAATAACAGAAGGAAACTTGCCTTTTCTGTAGCACATTCTTAAGTTAATTTTTTTGTTAAAGCATATTTTTTTCTTTTTCTAATGAAATTTCTTCAATATATAAATATGTATATTTCGTGAGTTTTACATTCTTGTGGACGGTTGGAAGCGTTTTTTTACAAAAATGTACACGTCGCAACTTATACTATTGTTTACTAAACATATACGTTAATATAATACTTGATTACGTTTTTTGCTTGTTTTGTTAGAAACGAAGTTATGATGCGATAATGTAAAACTCTTAGTGTCGGAATATTAAAGTTACTCACTGTATATAAGAAAAATAAAAGAGTTCGAGACGCATGAAATACACTTTGTGTTTAACCGACAATGTAGTGTGGACTATGACTATCCAGTGTGACTATTAAAAAAAAGGGGTCTCCTGGAGGAGCGAAGGCGGACCAAATGGTGAAAATGTCCTGGCCTCTGTCCCCTTAAGTTCGTACGTGCCACGCTAATTCCTTACCAATATACAATACGGACCCTTAGAATACATATTGCTGATACTATTCGCATCGATGCTGTAGTTAAAGAAGTTCCATCAGAGCAGCGTTAGAGAAACGGCAATGATCGGTATCAATGCAGGCCCGGGGGAAACGAGAATCTTAAAGTATCTCGAAACGAAAGAAGGGAGAGCTCGCCTTTCCTGTTCCGTTCTCCGAGGTTCGAACGTCTCGGAGCGAAGATGTCCAAGTGGGTGGGCGAAGTAGCTGGAAGAATAGCTGGCTGGAGGGTGGCTCACGCTTGAATCGGCCGCAAATTGCGGCGAAAAAGGTAAAAGTTGCCCGCGCGTAACTTTCTTCCGCGGCGAGGTTGGCCCGTGATTTTTGTTTTCATTTGATTACCTTTACCCTCGCTTCAGCGCGGCGCGCGGCGAGCCCGAGCAGAGGGGGTTGGAAAACGGCTGGTTAGCAACCTGGAGGGCGCGCGGAAGTTGGCGAAAGCGCGCCATGAGATTCCGTTATTTTCAACGGCCGGAATCGATAGGGACCACCTACACACGTAACCGTCGCCAGCGGACGTCCGACTGTGTGGGTGTTCGCGGTCGTGTGTCGACGCGCCTGGTTGGGTTAGGTTAAGCTCGCGCTTAGCCCGATAGCGCCGCTAGGTCACATCGCACGCTAGGTGTTTACATCGAGGAAGACCACGCGAGGATCCCCTAGGTGCCATGACCTACCGCGAAAAAGGAGTCGCGTGGCCAAAATCTTCCCGACCGCCCTCCCCTTTCGCCGCTGATGGGAACAAACCTTATTACGAGATGGCTCGGCCATTTGCCATGCGCTTCCAACGCGCACGGAAAGCATTCTTTACAGATTTACACCGTCACTTGAAGCGCTTAAGAATATTTGAACGTCACGAGACGTTTTTAGAGCTTGTTTTTCCTTGTATCGCTTTAGTTTTACCAATAAGGGCATCAAATACCTAAGGAATAGAACTTTATACAATAACTGCAATTTTAGTCGGATTGATATATTTCTTCTTAATTTGGCTAGAAACTACTTCGCTAGAGCACCAGCAATGACCAGTAATTCTTTAATATCGAGAATACTGCAAACAAATACGCCATATATACAGAAATCTATGGAATCTAATTATATACCACCCGAACCATTTATTTACTTGGATAAAAATAATTACCTTAAAAATAATAAAAATATCCCTAAGAATATTACATATAACCCAGACGATTATACAGAGGACTTATCAAACCTCATTTACGATATCTCAATCGCTGACGCTGACAGTTCCCCGCAAGCTCTATTTCGCAGGAAAAAATTCCCATGGTGGGAAAATCATGCACGTACATAACACTTCCTACAAAGAAGTGCCTCTTAATATCATTGTTACACTTCCTTATATCTTTCTTTAATACTTAGTTTCTAATTTTTAATATTTAACATTTCATTTAATACTATATGTAGTCAGATTTTTTTTTGTAGTACCTTATACTTATATATTTTTCCTGATAAATCATTTCGTTTCTCTCGTTGCTGCGAAAATGTAATGATCCGATCCATTTATATATGTATAATACATATCATGTGTTCGAATCATGCTATCAATGTATAAAATAATGGGACAAAGGGACAGAATGTGCTTTCAATCACAAATAAACAGTTATGATAGAATAAACGAAAAAAATTATAAAATAGATTTTTAAAAATATTTCTCTACTTTATTACATTTTTAGAAATTCTACAGTGAAAGGCACTATGTATTTACAATTTCACCAGCTAACATTGCGTTGTATATTTTTCAATATAAATACCATATTTTTTACGATTTTCTTGTGTTATTTGAAAAGAAAACTTCAAAGAAATCTACATTTCTTGTATAAAATATAAACTACATTAAATGAATTTCTTAATAAAATAACATAAGTAAGCTTTAAATTTTTCGTCGTTAGTAACCTAGGTGTTGATGCGACGTTAATCTAGATTAAAAATACATATATAAACATTTTAAAGAAATAAACAAGTAAGTTTATCCTGTATAATCGCTAACGCGGGTCGTTGGACTTGCGACTTCGGATGTCAGTTCCCCTCGGATGTAACATCCAAGTGTGTAAGGTTAATACTGAATATCTGAAATTTCGATACCCCTCGATACTTCTTCTTAAGTACCTCGGTTACGAATTGCTGGAGTATCGTCGCAATACCTGATCGTATCAAAGTCCCATCAGTACGGTGCACCGCGGCGAATTCTAGGGATTACTTTCTCATTTAGATTTTATCGGATTCGCTCGGCCGCCGATTTTCTTACGTTTCTCTCAGACGGCCATTTCCCGGCGCCTTCTTGCGGCCAAGGCTTCTCCTTTGTTTTTACTAATTACCCGGGACCAGTCAGCCACCGAGCTTCTCGCAGTTCCCTTCGTCTCGTCGATCATTAGGCGGCCGGCCAAAAGGATGTCTTCGCCGGCTCCTTCCTTTTCTCGCTTTTAAATAGCGCCACGAAACTATTGTTCGATTTCGAGGCTCGTGGAGAGAGGAACAATATTCGATTAATCTTTTCGCACCTATAGGCTAAACATCTCGCGACTGAGCGTCGTTTTTTGAACACTGAAAGCGGTAAAGTACTTTAACCCTTTCAAAATGTATTAAGTAAAATATTTTTAATTATGTCTTCTAAAGGTTACGTTCTTTTATGTTAAAAATGAATTGAAAATTATAAGGTGAATTTTAAGGGTATTTATTAGGTATGATATATTAATCTTTATAAAGTACTTTAACCCTTTCAAGGCAACTGGTTACTACTAACCACAAATTTAAGATTAATTTTTATGTGCCTAATGGTTTCTACTAAAAACCATAGTGGAATATGGGTCTTGTTGGCATTTCCTTTCTATCATTTCATTTGTACAGAAATTTTTGAATTATAGAAATAAAAATGTGTTAGGTAAAATATTTTTAATTCTGTCCTCTAAGGGTTATGTATTTTTATATTAAAAATGAATTGAAAATTATAAGGTGAATTTTAAGGGTACTTATCAGGAATCATATATTAATCTTTATAAAAAAGAATTATTTTATCATCTGGGAAATTTCATGAAGATAAACTTTGCTCTTTACAGGATATTATTTGGTCGCATAGTTTAGGAGATAATAAAAAATGAATTATTGGTCATTCATCACACGACCGAATTCGTCATTAACCCTTAAATGCATAGCGATGTAAAATCTGCATCGTATATTTAAAACCTCATATATCTTTATGTGCATAGTATCATTTTTTTTCAATTTTAATTTTACCAAAACTATTTCATTATATCCGAACGCAACTAGAATCTTTGGCAATTTATTTCTTTATCTGTAATAATTTTCATTGTTGGCGCACAACACAGTGATCATATAGCAGATGCAATGTTTCTTTATATTTAAATGCTAAAAATAATTGTTTCATAAATCTTTATGTTTTATAATGTAATAAGAGGTATTATTTATGTTTGAAATATTATATTCTTGTACGCAGTAGATTTGTAGAACTCAAGGAGTGATTGTTCATGATGAAGTAGAGATACATGAATATGTTATTTTGAAAATTAAAGAAAAATTCTGATTTTTTTTGTATACAAATATAAATTCATGCATTTAAGGGTTAACATTTTTTCAAAATCTATCTCTATCCTACACCCAATTAAATGCGTTCATCTATTACGAAGTACCTAATTACATAGTTATATAAACACTACAGTAATTATTGCACGAACGGTGTAGAATAAGTATAATATTCCACGCGGGTGAAACCGCGGGGCGCAGCCAAACACGCATTTAATATAAGTAGACTGCGAATCATTATGCAAAATAAAGTCTTGACGAACGTGCCTACAAAAATTGAACCTAAATTGGAATTTATCTCATTCTGCAAATATTACAACATGAACTTAACTTTCAATCTCTTATATTCTTGTATTGGGTTGTCCGAAAAGTCCATGGCGATTTTTGGTAGGTGGTACAGGTCTGAATATATCAAAGTGGTTGAAAACAAATAACATGCATAAATCCTTTAAAAGGTGGAAAGGTTGTGGAACAAAATGGCACCTATGTAATTCAATAAATATATATTAAAGTTGAAGCGTGTTTTTGAATGTTCCTTAGAAATCGTCTCAAACTTTCTGGACAACCTAATATATTATTTGCATTTTGTAGTTTCTTACATATTCAAATATCCCATAAATGCACAAAGATCCGCAGTCTAGATATAATCACCAGTGAAAGGTAACCAGCGAGAGGTTAAACGTAATCGAATTTTTGAAAGACCAAAGGGGAGGAGAGGAATGACCGTACGAATCCAACGAAGTTGTTTATCTTGGCGGGTATTTGTCCACGTCGGACGATGCTCCTGGTCGCGGATGGTTATCCCGGTACGGGATTCCCAGAGGAGGGTAACGGAACGGAATGGAACAATCGGACAGGCCACGTGAAAAGGGAAGGTGCGCGAAAGAATTCGAATGGCACGTCCAGAGGAGCGGGGTCGAATCCGTCGATTCGACAGAGGTCCGCTGCAGCTGGCCGGGCAAAAAATCAGCCCCGATTGTTTTATCGTCCCCAGCAGCTCTATCCGCTGGTCAACCGGTCCTTCTGTCCTTATGATTATCCTAGCCGAGGGTCGTCTCGAAAGGGGAGAAGTCGAACGGTCCCGTCTCAATCCTGGCACCGAGAGCGAATCCAGGCCAGTTTTCTGCCTCGTGGAATCGTACGAGGAACCCTCGTTACGAAGGACTGGGGTGTGCGTGTGGAACCGAACGAAATAACATTTGTTCTTCCCTTTCTTCGGAGCGTGTCCTTCGCGGCGAAGACGAAGAGCGCCGACCGACGCGACTGACGACGCTTCTGGTGAAAGAGACGCGGCCTTTGGGATGTGCCACATGTCACGGGTAACCCGCTTGTCCGCGTATGCAAATTGCATCCATTGTGTCCCCCTGCGCCACCCCTTTACCTTGGTCGACAAAAAGATTCAGGTCAAACTTTCATTCGCTCAGGAATTTTTATTTTTCGATGAACGGAACAACAAAAGGGGGTCAACCCCGCCGGAGAATACCGTGAGGGGTTCACGCGGAAGAGAGACGGACGAGGAGGGGGGATATGGGCGGCGGCATTCACCTTTTAGGATACGCTCAACGGTCGGGACAGTGTCGTTTTAAGACAATCGATACAATTACGAGGAACTGCCATCCGCGCTAAGAAGACGTAGCTGGAGGGTCGCTCGATCGAGTCCCTCGTCTCTGACGAGGCGGCCAACCCTTTCGAACTTTTCCTCTCGCTCTCTGCCCTTGTTTCATTTAACGTGCAAAAAAAGGGTGCGAAAGATTCTCGGTAAGATATTTCAATTTCCATCGGATCGCGGAAGCTATCGGATAAATACGATTCGTTGTGGATTGGGTTGTAATTAATAAAATAAATAAGATCGAGGAAGAAGCTATCAGATATATACGATTCGTTGCGGCTTGGACTGGAATTAATAAAATAAATAAGATCGAGGAAGAAGCTATCGGATAAATACGATTCGTTGTGGCTTGAGGTGTAATTATTATAATGTTACTTGAACAATTTTTTCGTATTATGCATAATTCATAAAATATACCAAAAGATATCGTTTATTGAAAGAGCTTCAATGCGGACTCAGATACATTAAAATCGTATCATCGTCTAAATAACGATGTTCATTTGTTATAGTTTTTTGATTTTTAACCGACTTCGGAAATAAATAAGATCGTGCACTAAAGTCCTATTTTAGGTGAAGAAAACATTTAAATCGTCTTCATTTTATTTATATCACTCGTTAGGAAGTCCACACTTTCGCAGCTTTGGTTGTAATTAATAAAATATGTTAGACTTAGAGAACATAAACTTACTTATACAATATTTGTTTGTTAATTAGAAATGAAAGAGAAATATATGTTAACAATAAGAAAGAAAAAAATGGTTAAAGACTATAGCAATTTGAACGCACATGTTGCCATCATTGTTAGCACACACATTCACAGAAGTTAGGCACAAGTAAAACACAAAAAGAGCTTAAACAAATACAGTGAACCACATAAATACAAAAATGACTGTTACCAACCAAAAGGAAAGCAAATAAGAAAAGATTATAGAAACATATTTTAACAAAATAAATAATAAAATGAACACTAAAACGGAATGTCAACATACATTAAATCATTTTATTTTGTTTGTGATGCTTGCAAAGGAACGGACTATTCTATTCGTATATACAATTGTCGAACTTTCCGATCCATTTTCTTCTAAGTCAATGAAACGATTTCAATCCAAGTTTGTCTGACGATAAGTAACTAAAGTAAAGGACGTAATTTCTACTTACTTAAGCGTCGACTCATCGTAGGATTAGACTAAAGAATTGAAAATAAAATGAAAAATTTAGTTATTAATAATCACATAGTGTGTCACTCTTTCTTTTTTTATTACTTTAGCATACACTATAAGTTTTAGACACATATTTATTGAAACAGTATCATTGTATTATAATAAACATAATATTTGCGTGTAATTATTAATTTCTAAAAGAAACTTTTAGTTATGAATTGTGAGTTCTTTTTTTCATTGAACTCTTGCTGCTTACCTAACGTGGTTTATTTTCTTGTATTTGTTGAACTTCAGCTTTCTCTTCATGTTTGTCATATCGTATCCTCAACTATTCTAATCTGAGAGACTTCTGTTCTTTCTTCTTTGATCAATGATCCTTCTTCAGCATTGCAAAAATAGCTACAGCGGAAATATTCTATTTACTTTTATTTTCACTTCCATTACCAAACTCACTTAGAACCAGTACGTGTCAGAAAACACAGAGTCCAGAAAGAGTCGATTAATCCTTTGCACCATTTTCACAAGTCTGTCTCGAGATGAAAATTGTATGCCAAACTTGAAAATCACGAGTCAGGCTCGTTGTTAAATATAGTGCGACCATCCTGGCGCACGTGTTTGGCACCGCTTTTCCTAGTTTCAGCATAGTGCAAGGGGTTAAGGATAAATAGCAGAAATAATAAAAAAAAATGTGTCTTATTCTTTCTCTTCCATAACCTTCGAAATTGTTGATTAAAAAACTCTAACCATCAAAGGTGAACGAATTTAATACAATAACATTCTAAAATTCCATAGTTCTTTAAAAACACTTCGAATCCCGCGGCGGTTGCCCGCAGCGTAAACGCGACGATCGTTAAAAAATATATGAAAAAAAATGTAAAAAAAAATTTACAGAGCGTAATTCCTGGGAAAAAGATGCGAATTTGTGGTTGCATAACGATTTACAGGTATGCAGCACAGGCCAGCAATCGTAATAAGGTCTGGTCTATCGACGAAAGGCCCGCGCTGGGGAATGTCGGCCGAGAATTTCCAGAGGCGAGGCACGCCGTTCTGGGGGTTGTCGATCAACCCCCGTGGAAACGCGATGGAGCGAGTTGCGGTCACCGCTAGGATTCGAAATACGACGGTGTACGTACTCTGTTACGTCGCGTACGCAACGATGTTATGTTAACCTTATCGTTGGGATGGCGGAGAGGCACGTAGCGTCGCGCTAACACCCTCCAATTGCTATTTGCCACGACGAACCGGCGAAATCTTCCGTGCCATCGCCGACGCTGGAATTCGTAAAACTTTCTTACACCTACGAAGTCCTTGATAACTGGCTCCCGTCCAACTTTATCCGGAATTCGAGCAATCTTCTTTTCTACGATCGTTCACACGCTGTTTGGATAAACTTTGCTGACGGATAACGCTTTTAGATCACTCTTAGGATAATAATGTTATATATAATATACAGGGTGTTCAAAGATTTACTAACTAGGGTTTTTCTCGTAAATGGTACGTATGAAAAAAAAAATGAAAGAGGAGAATTTGTACTATTTTCTGAGAAATGAAGGTGACTTTCAGTTTTTTAAATGGAATGGTATATTTTTTGTACAAAAATATGATAGAGTATCGAATTCTAAATAAAAAAGTATTTTTATTAGCCCTTTATTAAACCTAAACCTAATAGGTAACAAGTGATTTCACTTTATTACTTGAAAATCAAGATGGAGATTGAAACAAGTGTACTACGAATTCTTCGTAAAGAAAAACATCATCACTGTCACCTACTACTTCATCAAGAGCTCCATACCTGTACACATTGCTGTCCTGTGGGAATCTGTGACAAGGATGAATCTCCATCATGATAAATTACGTTAAGAAAATTTTCAAGTAATAAGGTGAAATTACTCGTTATCTATGAGGTTTAGGGCTAATAAAGGTCAATACTTTTTTTATATAGAATTCGATACTCTACTCTAATTAAAAAACTGAAGGTCACCTTCATTTCACAGAAAAGAATATAAGTATGGAAGATTTATCTATCTGGTTACATTCCACATAAAAAACAGTATCACTTTTTCCTCTTTCAGTTTTTTATCATATGTACCATTTACAAGAAAAACGCTGGCTAGTAGCCTGAACACCCTCTATAAATATATTTCATTCAAGTTCTTTCTTCAGCATCAGATTACAAATCAGATTAATAGGTAGACCTTGTATAAAAGAAAAATATAAAGATTGTTGTTTTTTTTTTTTTTTTTTTTATAGATTTAAAGTTGCATCAATATTTTAAATATGATTATTTGCAGTCACTGTTAAATCTTGTTATGTAGTGATGAGTATTTAACAAAAAAGGAGACTTGACATCTTTATCCAGAATTGTTGATCTAAGAGCATCAATAGCCATTTGCCATTGTCTCTTAAAAAGATCCTTCTCGTTGTCCCCGAATTACTGTAAAGCTCAGTAACGAATTGGTGATCTTCATACAATTTTGATCAGAATATTGATTGTAAGCAAATATTAGTTTTCACGTGCTCGTATCTAAGTACAGCAACAGTTTGCCACCCTCTGTGAGAAAAATTCCTTTCCTTTGCCCCTGAATTAACCCTTTGCACTCGAGAAGTGACTCTCAGTCACCAGTAGGTTTTCTTTATGTTTAATTTCTTTGGAACACGAAGTGTCAATAAAATGATTGTCGTTGAGGCAAAGTTTTGCCTTATTCGCAAATCTAGATAGCTTAGAATTCATAGCAATAGAATGCTAAGAAACACCAGAAAAAAAGGCCTCGAGTGCAAAGGGTTAATACTGTTCCGTGCTCAAGATTCAAACTTCAACAATTCTAGTGCCTTATTCCTCCAAATTTGACTAAACATCCTTGAAACCTTTCCATCTTAGAGATCTCATTTTCGAAGTCAATCTAAGCTTAGCATTCGTGACAATAAAATGCTAAAAAAGCATTTTGAGTTGGTGATAGATACCAGAAAAAAAGGCCTCGAGTACAAAGGGTTAACATGAAGCACCGACTAACCTAGTTCAATATTATTAACCTATAAATCTAAAGTGACAATTTTTCATAAAATTTTGAATAGAATATCAGTTCCTAGCAAAGATGTATGTTCCACTTTTTTTAATAAACGGCCACAGTTAGCTTTTTAACGAAAATCTCATTCCATGAAAGTATCGTTCACTTGAAAAATACGATCGTCGATGACCTTCTGACGATTTTTAATAAGACATTTAATTGAAATGTCCTTAGCTACTCTGTAACCGTGCGAATGGTGATAATACCTAGTTAGGTAACGATGATTTTCCTCGAGCTCCTAATGCAATCGACGAGATATTTAGTTGTGGGTGGTAAGTAAAGAGACACGCGATGCATGGCTCCAAAAGATTCGGTTCCCTGTTCCCCGTGGAGACGACGCGACGCGTCTCTCATAAAGCGAGGACGAGGCGAGCTGCGGTCGAGGCTGGGATTCGAAATACACGTGATGGTGAACGTGAAGTCCATTCTAGCGTGTACGCAACAACGGCGTGCTAACCTTACTGTCACGCCGGGGCCAAAGGGATGTAAAGCCGCGATAACGCCTCCGAATCGTTATTGGGTGTGATAGAGAGGCCACCCCTCATCGTTTACAAACCGCTCTATCGTGGAAACGAAGCATCGTAAACAGCCGGAAAGTCGTCGCCACGAATACGCCTGCGTAATTCTATTACACTGGCGGCTGCAAAATTTTCCAAAAATTTTAATTTTTTTGGTCGCTGCAGTCAATATTCGGGACATTCACGCCGCAGCTCCATAACGCTGTTCAATCAACGAACAATGTCAACAATGGCTTCCTCGAGCTTGCTCGTGAACGATCTTTGCAGTAAATTTTCAGCTTCGAGTCGAAAAGAATGCTCTTTATTTTGTCGTTCAATTTATGTGAACTAGAACTACAGAAATACTTGATAATATTATGAAAATTAATTAAGAAGGTGTGGATAAAATGTTCTTCAATAAATGGAATTGTAGATTGAAACAATCAAATATACTTGAATTAATTTTACTGGGCTTGATATCAATCACCGGTCCTAAAAAATTTAATAAGAATACTTTAACTGAAACTTCATGGATTAATCCAGTAAAATTTGCTTATGAGATATTTATTTGTCTACTAATCTTCACAACTATTGAATTATAATTGATTACTTTTCGTTCTCATTAAAGTACTGCGTTTCTTATTTTTTTTTCATAAAAAGATTATATTATTTTCCAATAAACAGAATATATAATATTGTTTCAATTGACGACGAAACATATGGAAAGCATTCGTCTCGACTCTTATCCATCGCTACCAAACAGCAAACAAATTGATAATTACTTTACGTTATTACTAATTACATGAGATAGGATGTGGCCTTCATCTTCAAAATTTGTTTGAAATTATACTTGATGGAATTCCTTTTAACATCGGTACCGATATTATGAGAGTAAGATTCATTAGTGAACACTGCAATAAGGGCACCTAATCGATGCTAAATATTCGACTCCGAAGTAAGTACATTTGAAGCTTCGACCTAACGTTTAGGGAAAATTAAATCGAAGAGAAATAAAATTTAATTGATAGTTAGAGATAAATCTATATAATACATTATTTGCCAATAAAAATAGATATTTAATACACATAAAAAGATGAAAATACTATGCATGGCGTTAAATTCTGACAACATGCTATTAGAAAAGAATTATGTAGATATTTTGTATAAAAAATTGTATTTAATATCAAAATATATAAAAGAAAATTCTTTATGGAAAGTGTCTACACAAGATCTTACAAATATTTGAAATATTCTTCAACGACGTCCGGTTTTCATACATAACGTCAGTTATGTTAACGTTCAGTATACGTCTAAGGATGACTCGTGCATGGACGAAGACGTTGATGTTACGTATGAAAAGTGTACAATGCCAATGAATATTTCCAAGACTTAAAATCAACGTTTATGGAAAGTATAAAGAAGCAAAATTAATTAAATTATTAATTTCATTAGTTATTTATATAAGAGTTTGAAGTAGAGTCTACAATTTCTGGATCATACGAACTATAACGAAAGAATGAGTAGTGTTTATCTCGTTAAAGCATCAGAGTAACTTGATCTTTCGTCAAAGTTAGTATTATAAAAAATAGGCTCTTGAATAGGCTCCTGCTTAACTTTCTTAAGAAAGTTGCTCGTTTATCATGAAAACAGTGTGTTACATATAACATTTTGAATTTGAGTTTGGATATTTTAAGGGGTTGAAGAAAAAAAGTAAAGACTCCAAGAATAAAAAGTTACTATTTATTCATACAAAAAATACATTTATCTCTCACAACAGTATCATAATTATGCATCATTTATCACTTTGAGATGTAGTAGAACCTTGTATTATACATTCCAGTAAAAAAGGTTACGAATTCTAGGGGGCGATAATTCCAGGACAGGAAAATAATTGCATCGAAACGGGCAGCAATGCGGGAGCAACTACCGCAAAAGGTTAACGATGAGTCGAAAATATCCCCGTGGCATTCGATTTCGGCAAAGATCGGCGATCTTAAACAAGAACGGGTGCAATTTAATCCTACAGTGGCCAATTTTTCAAATCGGAGCAAACACGAATAACACTCTACCGTAAAAATGATTTGACGCAAAAGTAATTATTAGACTGCAGATCTTTATGCAAAATAAAATCTTCAAAGTGCCTACAAAAATTGAACCTAAATCGGAATTTATTTTATTTTCCAAATATTATAACATCAACTTTATTATCAATCTTTTTTATATTCATGTATATTGTTTGCATTTTGTAGTTTCTTACAGAATTCAAATTTTCTATAAATGCATAAAGATCCGCAGTCTACTAATTATTTTCAGTAGTGCTATTATCTTTTTATCACATAGATGTCTTATTTCTATTGGGAACAGCGCATATGTTGTTGTTTTTTTTATTACATATTTAACGTCCAATCCCCTGTCGTTATTAGCGACAGTTTGTTATGAGATTTTCTCCAATGTTCGATGTTGGTCCATATATGTGCATCTTTAAGTAGCTGGATTATTTTGTTTAAGTTTTCTTTTGTGCTCGACGGTTCCTTTAAACTAGTGGGTAGTTCGTATTGTATGCGGAGTGTTGTTTATTCGTAATAAAATATCAAAGAAAAATGCGGTTGATGCATACGTGCATCAATTCGCAGTGTAGAGTTAACCCTAAACTCGAAGAAGCTAAATAAATAAAGAAAGAAAGAAAGAAAGAAAGAAAGAAAAAAAGAAAGAAAGAAAGAAAGAAAGAAAGAAAGAAAGAAAGAAAGAAAGAAGCATCGGTGTTGGGTAAAATAATGTTCAAGTCCATAACACCGAGCCGAGAGGCGGCACGGTGCTCCTGTCACCCAATCCCCGTCCAACCCGGGGTCGAATTACGAGTCGTCGTAAAACGTCCGAGCCGAATCACCGACGGGGCAATCGAAACAATCGATAAAACGAACGGCGGCCTGCCGGGGGGATTACATTATAGGTGGGTGTTCCATCGGAAAGACTTATTAAAAACATTCGGGAAACATCCTGACCGGGCGCGGAGATTCGCCGAAAGAAAAATCGGATTACCGCGAGGTGGTGCGCCGTCGAAAGACGCAGATAGAGCAAGGAGAGAGCGTAGCGCGAGCAAGCAAGCGAAGGGATGTCCGCGATTTCGAGTTTGGCGTCCACCTGGCGGGGTTTGCGCAGCGCAAAAGGCGAACGCGCGAGAGCGCTTGAGCGCAGTCGGGAGCGTTGGCTGCGAGGGTGGCTGGGTGGACGTGGCGGGACAAGGTCCGGCGGTGAGGGCTGCTGGCGGGCAACAGAGAGGCCACGAGGGCATCGGGGCTACGGGGAGGACGAGGGGCGCACGTCCGAGAGAGGGTTGGTGGCCCGTTGGTGCGATAGAGGCGGCCAGGAGGTGAGGTGGGGGTCCCCGGCACGGGGCCACGGCGCAGTTGCTACTCAGACACGGGGATGCTCGCAATGCCTCTATCAAAGGTTAACCGAAAATTCCCTTAAACGCGGATTTCACAACGCGATCGGCGAGAAAATCGCCTCGGGTGCGCGGCGAGGTGCTCGTTGAAGAGACTGAAACGACTCGAGACGTCCCCGAGGGCCCGAGTCCTCGGGAGTAGTTCTCGAGGGGGCGGTTCGCGCGCGCGGGGGGAGGGGGGGGTGAAGAGGGCAACGCGTCGCGATCGTAGTCGCCGGAACGGAAAAGAAGGACCGAGGAACGCGCGCGGTTGATCGCGGGACGTCCTGTGGTGAGATCGCGAAGGGTTCGAGGGTGCTTCTGGTCGAGAGGTGAAGGGGCCGAGGGAAACCAGGAACGGAAAGGAAAGGAAGTACCCGAGGAGGAAGAAGGAGGCCGGCTTTCTGGCAAGATCACCGTCCCGCGACGCACCGACAGACACTGGCGAGCCGCGAGGAGCACGTGAGGGAGAAAAGTCCGGGAAAGCACGAGAGCGAGGAAGAGAAAGAGGAAAGCACCGAGAAACAGATAGGAGAGACGAGGACGGAGCCAGCGTCCCGACGCGTCTTACCACGACGCGCAAGGAACGACGCCGCGCGCCTCCCTAGAAGGGGAATAGCTGGAGGGGGTGGCGGGCGGGCGACCTCGGCGGGGGCGACGAAGACGCTCATTCGTTCCTCGAGTCACGTGGGCCCCTTCTTATAACCTGGCTTTTTCCTTTCGACCGCGGGAAATTCGAAACCCTCGGCGCCCCTACGCCTCGACCAAGGGGATCACAACCCCCTTTCATGCCGGCCGACGCGATCTTCCGCTGTAGATGACGGCAGGTTCAAACCGCGATTTTTACACATTTTTACTTTCTCTGCTGACTCTATCCATCCTTTCTCCATGGATCTATGAAATTTTGATCCTTCGAGTGTCGCGTTTATCAGTGTTTTCCATACTTCTTTCTTACATTTGTCAACTTTGAATAGTTAGATTCGTTATCTTCCAATTAGGATATGTTTTACATTTCAATGTTTTTGCAATTGTTTAGACACGCGCCGTCCGAAAGTATTCATCACTCGAGGAGTTAATTCCTAATTGCGTGATAATGCCCAGATCCATGTAAAGAATGTCTAAAATGAAATTTACGACGCATGAGCTCTTGGCTGCTTTTAAAGTATAAACTCTATCCTTTCAAAACTTTCGGCCTTGATTGTTCTAACAAATTCAAGAACAAAACACAAAGACAAATAGTTTCATCATTCACTCGTACTTCTCTAGCTTCATCCTAGAACTTGTCGAGCGTCGCGATTTCCGAATTAGTGGACGAAGCTTCTCTCGATTGGAATCTGCGGTCACTGAGCACCTCGTGGATTCTCGGTCCTTCGAATAATTGCCGGCAGCGTCCGAAACTCGTAAATCGTCGAAATCGATCACGGGGGGACCGTGCCGGATATCGTCGACGAGCATCGTTCTTCTTTTTCTGTTTCAGACGCGTCGCACTGTGTTGTTATGTGTTGTCATAGTTATTTCATTGAAAAATTAATTTCGCCGTTTCCGAAACACACACACCGATTTTTGTCTGTGGAACACAAAGTCTGAACAACTCCTCTTAAGTTTCTGCCGAAACCGGACTCGATTACTTAGAAACAAAGCTTACTTTCGAACGATCCTCATTTCGAAATTCCGACAAGTAAAAAGAAGAAGAAGACGACGAAGAAACGTAAAAAGAAGGAGAAAAGTCGTAGCAAAGGAATATAGGAAACCAAGAGAAGAGAGAAAAAAATATCAAAAAAAAGCATAAAAAAAAGCGAAGAAACGAAATTTAAACAAAAAAGCATTGCCTTAAGAAAGAAGAGTATACCTACACTGTCGAAGGAACAAGCAGGAAACACAGTGGGGATAAAAAAAGAATACTTAAGAAAAAAAAATACAAAAAAACACTTTAGACGCCTAACAAAGTAAATTGTAAAGATATGACTAAAGTATATTTTTAACAAGTTTTGAGAAACTTTAGATTTTAAACGTAAATTTTAAACGCGAAAAAATGAAAAAAAACGATAAAATTCTTAATAACTAAAAATGTGATCTAAAAGTCGTTGCTACCAAGAGAAGCCTTATGTCCTTGTTTCAATTAGTTCGGTTCCAAACGTAAGTAGCCCAAAACAATTGCAACAAAGTTACGCATGGCATGCTGCATGCTTCCGTTCTAGCGAAAAGACATCGGACGATGTTCGCGGAGTTCGGAACGGGTCGCATCGAACGCGTTTCTCGATCGTCTCGATCGCGCGCGTCTTCCCGGTCGCGATAATAACAACCCTTTCGCGGAAACGGCACACCCAGCAACGACCGTCGCAAAAGTTCGCCGCTCGTAATTGTACACTTTCGTGCGTGGCAGCGCCGCGCTTACCACGGGCTGCAACACTTATTGCGGTAAATCGGTTAGACGCAAGAAAGCGTCCGTAATCATAGCAACTACGCCGTAATCGCTACCGTTGCCCCGTAGTATCGCCATTACGCGCATTATCATTATAATTCGCGGATTATTAAGCGCTGTGCAACGGGCCCGATGGCTACCTCGGGGCCGCTCGACTATCGTTTCGCGAGTAAACAAACCGAGAATCGCTCGTTTCGCGTTTACAAGGTCCCGAATGTTAAGAAGCACGTAAAATTGCCTATTCCGAGGGATTATCGATAAAAACGCTCCTATGACGAGAGTTCGGGGGTGGTCGGGAGACGAATTTATCGCGGAGGATGAAGGAGAAAGGGGGTAGAGGGGTTAAAAATTGCGAAGCGAGCTTGGAATCATTTTATTTTCCATGTTCGCGATGACGCATCGTTGCCAGAACCGGGAGTCGATGATCGGGAGGGGGGTGGAGGCGAGACGGGCGACACAGGATCGCGGGGTGCTCGGGGAGGGCATGCAAGGGTGTTCGATTTGAAATTTCCTATTTCGCGAGCCGGAGGCCCGGCTTGAAAACCGTCCGCGGCATGCAACGTAGCGACGCAGCAGCAGCAGCAGCAGCACGCGAGCGTTACGTATATTACGAACGGGAATGACGGCGGAGGGTGGATGAGGGTGGGTGGCCGGTTGCGGGACTCGAACGAGCACCGGGCAACGGCAACAGCGCGCCTTCATCGAGGATTTTTTCGATGATTTTCGAGCGAGGGTGCGCGCTACGTTCCACACACGCGAGAACTCGACGGTTTCGCGTTCGTAGAAAGGCGCGCGCGTGCGAAAGAGAGAGCAGGAGGGCGAGATTCCATCATCCCATTTGGCTGGGTACGTCGATGGTCGGCTGTTGTTGCGCCGGGAATGCTGGCAGGGGGCAGAAGGAGGAGGAGGGGGGGGAGGGGGAGTGTGGTGGACAGGGACGGAAAGGCGTTAGGGTGCCCCACGGTGGAAAGAGGAGGCGATGCAACTCTGGGTGTCGGTGGTGGCATGAACCTAGGGCGAGCGAGAGCGAGAGCGAATGAGGGTGGCGGGCCTGCATGCATTTTTTTTCCACACCCCGCGTATTGATCCCGGAGTCATTCAAAATGGCGGCCGGGGCCGAGTCAGCCAATGACTGCCTGAATCGATGACTGCAGCAAGCCACCCCCGGACCGGCCAATGGGAGGCCAATGGGAGGCCGTCGCACGGCGTTCTATGCGGGAACCACCACCCTGATATACGAGACACACCAGCCTACCACCTTCTCTCTGCCGCCGGAGTACGTGCACATGCGTTCGCACGCGTGTATGCTACCGTGTTCCGGGTTCGGAGCTCGTCGATGACCCGGGACACGTCGATGATTTTCACGGAAAATTCCCCTACCCGACCGTCCGATCCGGAGCTGCATTTCGGCCCCCCAAAAAACCGCCCGACTTTCGACTCGATCGCTACCGCTCGCCCGGCTATTTCCATCCAGACCGTTTGCATTTGCCGCGATTAACGGCCCACGCCTGCACCCTCCACCCTCTTTTATCCCCCCCCTCCCCCCTCGCGGAATAACGGCAATCCGGACCTGGACACGCGGATACGACCAAAGAATCCCAACGTTCCCCATTCCGCTACCCTCGAATCACCGACGGTGTCGTTGACCGCCGGGTTCACCGGCGATCCTTGGCCAGATTCCTTCTATACACTCGATCGCAGAACCGCTTTTACTCGCGTCGCTTCGGAATACAGATAGAGGAAGCCTTTTCTTACTCTCTTCGACAGAAATGTTTACTCGTTTACCTCGTTACCTAGACTTAGTCTAGTATCTACGATTCTTGGAGTCTTATGCAATTTGAGATCTTACTAGTTTCGATTTAGAATTACGGTAGCCTTTCGCCACCTTGTCTTGCGTTCCAATCATCGACGTAGACTTGGCTTAAGAGTACCTAGTAAACAATTTTTAATCGATTTGAGAATCTCATTGAAATTATATGAGTAACAGTATGTTGACTGTTACTCACTTCGGGAATACCGATTGCCTTACGCCAGCATGTAAGAAAGAAACAGTCCATTTGTTCCATTCGAATCATCGACGTAGACTTAGTCAACAACGAGCCTTGTAGCCTTTTTAAGCAATTTAAGAATCAACTTCTAATTGACTTGTACTCGCTACGAGAACTGTCTTTTCTTTTCACGACAGAAACGTTTACGCGGTACATTCGAATCATCAACGTAGACTTTGCCTATCACTTTGCCGATTCATAGGCTCTTAATCAATTTGAGGAACAACGTCCGACACGACCTTAACTTTTGCTAGTTTCGATTTAGGATAGCTTTTCGCTGAATGAAAAAAACATCCATTTCTTAAATTTAAATTATCGACGTAGACTTGCCCTACAACCAGCAATTAAACAATTCTTAATCAAGTTGAGAATCAATTCAAATTGACTTGTACTCGCTTCGAATAGCATTTCGCCACCTTGTATGAAAGAAACATTGATTTGTTACATTCGAGTCATCAACATAGCACATAACGTGCAATTCAAATCCTGCGGAAGAATTCTTGAGTCGACTACTGGTGAAGTCTTGATCTCTTTTTTACTCCTATCTAAAACATAATTAATTTTTGCAACAAGTAAAGGATTCATTGTTGTATCTGAATTATCGACTAGTCTAGACCGCAAGGTTCGATGACATTTATCCACGAGATTTGAAATCGGAAGTCGGCTATCGCTGAATACGAATCACCAACGACGTGTAAGTAAAGCCTTTAAAACAGCAATAGTCCGTAGCCACTTTCTATGAAAGAAATTTGTCTCTATTGCTCCCGAATCATCATGAATCGTCGACTATAGCCTGGTGTAAACCTAAACCATCGAGTTCAGTGAGAATTTTCCACAAAATCATAAATATTGAATATTGATTTTAAGCTAATTTAGCTTACATATGCTTATATCTAAAAACATCGACAGTTCTTTATCACCTTCTACGAAAGAAGTTTTTGCAACGGCTAACCTAATTTATCTCTAAGCTGCGATACTCGGTGACAGCTCTCCATAAAAATTTTAAATCAAATATCGATTCTATGCAAAAATTTCACTTGTTTCAATCTAAAACATGCATCAGTTTTCTAACGAAAGGAATGCTTCTTTCACAATACATTCACCTGAAGAATATGATCATTGATCATGATTTTTTGACGATTTATAATGAGACTTCTAATTGAAGCATCTAAGTCTTAGTCATGGTTATTCTGTAACTGTATGAACGGTAACAACAGTCAACTCAACGATGATTTTCTATGATTTCGTAATCAAATCGCAATCGCCACCCTCGTGAGTGAAAGAAAGGGCTTACCATTCCATCGAAATCAATTTATTTAATTATTAAACGACTTCGTTGCATCGTAGTGGAATATATGAAGGGGAAAGAATGTAACGTAAACATTTAGATTTAGCAAGTATCGTTTTGCCCCCAGAACCCTAAATTATGCGTTAGATTTAGATTCATGATGATTCTCAGAAATTTTCAATCGAAACTCTAGCACAGTCGTAATTTCAGCTTCTCGATATCCTTACACTTCTTTATCTGTACCTAAAGTGTCTTGTACATCCTTATACATCCTAAAATTGTTAACAGTATCGTTGATCACGTGGTTGAGGGATGATTATTAGCGAGATTTCGAATAAAAATTCAGTGATGCGCTAACCTATCTCTGCTTGGCCCTAGAAAAACACCAATGAATGAACTATGAAGAAATGAATACTTTATCATTACATTCGAATCGTGAATAGTGCAATTGGTTATGCAAAGATATTAACAGTCTCGAACCTCTAGTTATCCGTAACGAAGGAACGTTCATTCTCGTTTCATTAACGAAAACATCGTTGACTACTTGGTCAACATCAAATTTTAAAGTGTTATCTAACGAAACATCGATTGCTGTCAAAGTTTCAACCTCAGATTGTAAATCCCGATGACAAAAGCTACATCTTCTCTACGTTTTGACATCCGAATCCCACAAATATCGTCGTTGATCGTAATTTGTTCGTTCGCGCAATTGTTCGTGAGATTTCTAGCTCGATTCTAAGCACAGTCGATATGTGGAACAATGAGATTAGACCTCCACCTCTCGCTATCTTTGAGAAAAGAAACTTTACAATCATTGAATATACTAAAATTGTCATGAACATCGTCGATCACGTGGTTCGATGACGATTCTTCATGAGATTTATAATCGGTTGTCTCTAGTAGAAATATCAGCATTTAGGAAACTGAAATTTACGAGTATCCAGTCAACAGTCTTGGCTTCCGTTCAGTGACAGCTAGGAGCGAATCGTTTCAGTCAGCTTTGATAAGTGTGCTTTGATGTTCACGATACATGCTCTAATCGTCATCAGTGTCGCTAGTCATTGTTAATGTAGCAACGACGATTGTTAACATAAGTTTCTACTAAGGCGAAGTCTTCTCGATACTAGTATTTAAAAGTACCCAGTTCGATCATAGCCCACTATCATAGTATCTTTTTATAAAAATGTGTTAATGTAGCGAATATACATACTGTTGAGAGAGAACCGGGAACTTTTGAATGGGGAGAACGTCGACAGACTTGTCACCGAACGGACGTGTTTCGAAAACTGATTGAGTTCTTGTTGTTGTTAATTAACGTTTTGTGTTCTTGCTCTTCTATAAATCGTGTTATAATTAATATGTCTACACCTTGATGTGCCATCACTCCCCAGCGCAACAATACTTTGATCGAAGCCAGTGTCATTCAGTGACGATTTTCAACCTAATCCTCCTAGCCGGAGTCCTAGCTTCTCGATATCATATCAAGAATATCACCACCCTCGAATCAACCGCGATGAAGATGTTTTGGTGTAGCTAACGCACGTTGGTCGCGCATATGCTCATAAATACTTCATAGGACTACGTTTATCAACACGTTCCCGCCAGCATGTACCACCGGTGGCTCACGCTCGCATGTCTATCAGATAGCATGTACCACCGCGCCGTCTCATGGCAAGAAACACAAATATCACCGCCGGTATGAACGTGTTAAGGGACTAAGTAAATCAATTTCGGAGGTTAGACGGTAATGAAAATAAATCTGGATAGGATTCGTGAATTTCGTGAGGTTACAAAATTGAAATACCAGGACGTGTTAAATGATCTAATCTGCAATAGTTTCGAGACAAAGTTTTAACTCTGTAGAGATTTCACGAGTTCTACCGTGACAAAAATGTTAATCAATGCCAGTGTCTGTTGCTTTACGACGATTTTTACTGAAATCTCCGATTCATTTGAATCGCCTCTTTACAAACTACATATCTTTAGTCACCCCCGCAACAATTTTTCCGCAAACCTTGAATTCATACATCTCGAATGTGGAGCGCGGGCAAGTCAGTCAGTGGACTCGTGACACGATTCAATCTCTAGCGAGGCCGCTTATCTTGGTTACCTTGATCCTGGATACGCGTTCTCTTATCTTATCTCACGACGAGTTGTAAAAAATGTGAGCGATCGTTGGCGAAGGATCGTCTCTCTCTTCGTCTGGTTTATCCGATGGTGGGAAGGAGACGCGGAAAATCGGTGGATCGAAGGGATCCAGGGTGAACCAGATTGACGGACAAACACGGTGGTGTCCGGATCTCAATCGAAGCGCATCAATTTTCTGCCATGGCACTCGTTGGCGCACTTTGCGTGGAGCGCGGAGCAAAGAGAATGTCGAAACTGCACGAGGCACGAGGCACGATTGCATCACGGTCTACACAGCGTGCACCGCGCGTTGCATTACATCTGTGTGTGCATATGTACTTAGATTGGCTCCTATTGACATAGCCACAGACGTCGACGGTGGTGGTACAGTCGGGAAAAATGCGAGCGACGCGTTTCTGGGCCTCGTCGCGCGGTGTCCGCGCTGAGTTTCGCCCGACACTTTGATCTCCCACGTCGGTGATTCACGTGCACGACAATTCCCGATTTTACGACGGAATGAGTTAACAGGAAAGTCACAGAAACATTCGTCCAACCCGTCGTGAATCCTTTTTGTCCGCGATAAATCGATTTCGCTGATTCTTCGCCAACAAATCGGCACCGATACACACCTGTCGCTCAACATTTTTCATTAAACCCGCGCCTGGCGATCAGCTTTGACGACGAAACCGTGTTTGAATGGAATGGAAATGGACGCGCGAATTTTGTTGACTGATGTCAACAGTCACCTCGCGTTAGGCGTCGAGATTTTATAATAACGAATTTATCTTTCACGGGGGTCGGCGAGTCTTCCGTTGAACTCTTTGGGGATAATTAACAGGGCCAGCTTTTAAGGTTTGTTACGAGCTAAATATTGAATCAGTAAATAGAAAACGAAAATGTATACGCGTCCAAACGTATCGATATGGTGTTGACACTTGAGTTTTATTTTTCTCTCGAGTCTCGGATCCACTTCTAATCGATTCATGATTCGTTTAAACGTGATTTCAATTATCATCTCAGGATTGTTCCGAAAAGTGGTCGAAGCGCCAGCTGACCGTGTGTTTCTACGGTACGCGTCAAGTAAAGATGGAAAAGCTGCGATTTCGGTTGCTTTCTCCGAGACTGCTCGAAAGCATTCGCGGCTGAAGGGTAGAAACGCTGGACTTTCTGCCGCAGCTGTACTAAGTGCACGATGGAGCGGTTTTTCTAGCGCGGGCAGTTTTTCTATTAAGCTTCATTTGTTTCTTTCATTGCGTAATGCGCCGGACGCGTCGCTCATTTCATCCTACTACCGAGCACTCCTACCGTTAGAATTCTTAATCCGGATTGCAGTTTCGATAGTTCGTGTGACACTCGTCCCTCCGGTTCGTCGTTCCGGCTGTAATCGAGGAAACGATCGGTTTAAGCGAGCTACGGGACGCGCTTTCGCGATCACTCTGCTCCTCGCCGACACTCCGGAAGTAAGTAGGCACGTGAGTTAAACGAAAGAAGGAAAAGAGGATCGCGGCTTCGAATGTATCGGTGGCCTTTGAGCGCAAGGATCGCGCTCATCTCCTGCGATCGATATTAGCACGGACAGAAACCTCGGGGAACCAGTCACCCTTTTCTGCACTCGTTCAACCCTTGTTCCCCGGCTGGCCACCAGGCGTCACCTCACCACGGGGAGGTTTTCTGGCAAAGGGATGAATCACCCAGGCGACCTCGCTTGAAAACCTTGTCTTCTCTTCGATATAATATGAAGTCGTGTTTCGACCTCCACGGAAGTCTGAGAAAATTCTATTCACTCGGCAGGAAGCGTGCGATCGGAGCCGATCATGATCTAGACGAGTGTTCGAAGAGTGGCGAGGGGATAGTCTAGAAAGTCTGGATAGAGAGAGAGAGTGGTTACAGAAAAAGGACAATCGAAGAAAAGGACCACGTGATTAAACGATAATTGTGAGATTTGGAATGGGAAGATGTATTCATGTAGTCGAATATCTCCTTGGTCCTAGAAAACTAACTGTCCGATCTACCTCACGTTCGAAAAAACAAATTCTTCCTTAGTGCACCTAAATCATATATAGTGCAATTCATTTCACGATCGTCCTTCTGGAATTTAATCCTGATTGTAATCTTAGCTTCCATTGGATCGAAATCATCAACAGTGTTCACCTTCTCGTTATCCTTAACCGTTACATACTGGAAACGTTCTCTTTTATTAAGCGAATCTAAAGTCATTAACTGAAATGTACAAAAATACGTGTACCTATAAAGTTAAACGATAATATTATTCAATTTAAAACTAGGTTCTAAACTGTCAAGTCAAAGAATTCCATGTAAGAGTTGATCTTTGGAATAACGTCTAATTGAAAGTTCTATCGTTAAGTTGCGAGTTTCTGTGTTAAATGTTTTCAGCACCCTCGATGACAGGCCTGTTTCGTTTGTTCTACTTAAATCACAGATATCGTCGTTAATCATAGTTTATTCGTACTATTGTTCGTGAGATTCTTAAAGGACACTCTAACTCGAAGATATTAAGTACGAGGAGCAGCACAGAGTAGACCTAACTCAGACCTATGAAGCTCTTGAATTAAAAAAGAAAGATTGATGGCTACGACAACATCGTCGAACACATGGTTCAATGTCAGTCGTCGTCGAAGTTGCAGCTCATGGATGTTGGAGACTAATTTTTCATCGCCTTCGACGAGATTACTTCGCCTTCTCTGTACTATTCTTCCAAAACATTCGAAACCTCATAGATTTATTAACCTCTTGCCCTACAATTTACTTTAGGCGTGCTATAATCAGGTATAACATTTCTGCGCACTTTCATACGACTTGTTCGACTCGTGTTTTTCGTGTTCGGCTCGAATTTTTGATCAAGTGTCTCACAAGTAGTTACAGGCTAAAGGGTTAATAAGTAATACATACGCAATGCGTTATGTTTCATGTCACATTACTGGAATTGTGTACGAGCTATTAGGTTGTCCCGAAAGTTTCTTTCGCGAGTTGCACTCAATTATTTTATGTGGTCGTGTTTCTATAAATAGACAATCTAATTTCATAGATATTCATGTTGTAATAATAATGGAGCAAAATGAATCGTGCACAATTCAGTAATGTAACATAAAACATAAACTATTGTACATGTATTATTTATTAATAAAGCGAACGAAACTTTTCGGGCAATCTAATATTTTCCTTTATTAACTATACAGGGTGTCCCGTAACTGGCGGTACAAGCGAGTAAGGGGTGATTCTACATAAAAAAAATTGAATAGAAAACGTAGAATGAAATTTGTTCATATGACGCTTTATCTTCGAAAAGAATATATTTGAAAATTTGCCGAGTACGCGTGTACTTGATTTAGTTTCAGTTCGATAGATTTCATTGTAGATCATAAGCATAACAAGAAAGTAAAATCGATGTAAGAGATATCATCATGTTGACAATGTTAGTAAACATTGCAAGACGTACAGAAGTAAGATAGTAAAATCCGTCGAATTGAAATTAAATCAAGTACACGCGTACTCGACAAATTTTCAATGTATTCTTTTCGAAAATAAAACGTCATATGAAGAAAATTTGTTGTACATTTTCTATTCAATTTTTCACGAAAAATCACCCTTTACTTGCTTCTACCACCCGCTACGGGACACCGTGTGTAACGTCAATTTCTGAGCGATAAGGTTGTCTATTTACATAAACACCGAGTGCAAGTCGTAAAAGAAACATTTGGGACAATCTAATATGATAAAACTATTGAAAGAGTAGATAGATTTACAGTAGTTCGATTCTTCCTTTGCAAAAAGAAAAGGAGTAGGAAAATTGCACGTCCAAGAAGCAGTGGCGAGTCACGATCCGCAGAAATGTTCGAAGAGTATCGAGAAAATAGTCGGATACGGTTGGATGGAGCGAGAGAGAGAGAGAGGGGGGGGGGGGTCTCGGGGTCTCATTTCGGTCGAGAAGGCGGACAATCGAAAGAAAGAAGGCAAGATCAGGGCCAGAAGACAAATGTCTTCCTACGCAGAGCCGTCCGTTCTATCAGGGTAGTCGATCGAGTCGATTCACAGAGCGAGAGAGACGGCGAGTCGCGTCGCGGCGCAACTGGCCGCCAAGATGCAAGTGCACGTGCACGTCGTGTGCACCGACTCGGCTCGACTCGATTCTCTTCTCTTTCTGTGTCGGTTGGTTCCGTTGAGGTTCCAGCTGCCGATCGGGATCGGGGGAATCGGGATCGGGATTGGGATCTAAAATGCTACATGAACGTGTGCACGTACATAGCTGCAATTGGCCGTTCCCGTTCTCGTTCCCGTTCCCGTTCACCGTGCGAATGCCGCCCGGTGCATATGCGCGCATGCAGTTCGCGATCCACCCACCCTTCGCGAAGAAGCCTCGGCTCTCACCTGTTTTCACCCTGCCGGTTCATTTGTAATTTAAAACGAGCCTCGATTGCCCAATGCGCCTCCTCTCCCCACCCGTCCCTTCTTTGCCCATCCCGCGCACTTATCGCCCCAGTCCATAAATTCGTGCGTATTTTCCCCGTCGTAAAAGTTGCCGGCCTACTCGAAAAATAACCTCGGGTAACTCGGTGTACCTGGTCATTTGATCGTAGATAGGCTTCATCCGCCCGTAAACGGAGAGTCGATGAATAGGATACCCAGTCCATACAAATCAGAAAAAGCCCTTTATTGGTGGACCAATTCGTATATGGATTAATTCTAGGGGAAAATTTCGACGACCGTCGCTTCTTTCTTCGAATTTTACGCGAGTCGAGAGGCGTGCGTCGGGTAAACGAACAGAAAATTGGATTCGCGATTAAACTTTTTTACTTTTTTCTACAAGAATTTATAGTATCGCGCCAAACCGATACGATTAGTCGAAACTGTTCATTTTTCCACGTAAAGAATTCGTGACAAGAATACTTTTTTTCTTAGGGAAACTTTGTCATCGTTAAACGATGCTACACACTTCTTTACTCGTATTTGAAAATGAAGTACTTCGTACGTCAGGAGGCTAATGAAAAACTTGGATTAATCCTCTCGTAACTTACGCGTATACGACGGAGTAAAGTTAATCGTTTTGGACGAATAACGTATTTTCACACATACAGTATGTCCCACGAAATCCTGGACAGCCGATTATTTCGTAACCTATTAAAGATACGAAAATAGTTTCTTATATGAAATTGAATGGCAAGAGGGGGCTGATTTATTGGCCGTAACATTTTTTTATATGTATATGTCACATTCTTTGAGTTAAGTTGTGAAACAGTCTCACTCATCGAACATCCACCCAACTAGTTTCTAAAAAATATCATTATAAAGTCGTTAATTAGAATAAACGGAAATAAATACACCCACTTATACCTATAAAGTTGACCAACAATATTATTCAAAATAAAATTCGGTCTCAAAACTCCAGGTTCAAAACTGTCAAAATGAAAAAATTTATCCTAAGCTTTTATCTTTGGAATAATGTATTCTTTATTCTAGAAAAATCTACTTTCTTCAACAAATACTTTATTCATTCCACAAATATCAGAAATTCCAAAGTTTTGCACGGTGCGAGGGAGTTGTCGAGAAATTGTCGCGTATGTGATCGGAGTAATCGATGTAAAATTGAATATTCCATTGTAGGAATACAAGGTTAGATCAAAGTTACGCGTGTGTACTTTCTCCTTGGCGAATTCCTACCACGGTAACAGCCTGTCGCGGCCGGAAGTTCGATCGTGATCGTGGTACAGGGGCCCTTCTTTCCGTGCACTCCCCCGCGCCGCCGTTTCGCGTGTTTATGCAGATGCATGGTCGAAAAATGCTCGTACGGTTACGGACATCTGTCAGATTCGGCCGGCAGATAGATCGAGGCATGTGTCGAAACTCTATCGAGGCTCTTCGATCTTCCCTCCGCGTATCGACTTAAATTCCTGCGTCGATTTCTGAACGATGTCTGGTCCAGAGCTAGACGAAGATTCGCTCGAACAATAGATGCATAAAATCTATCCTACAGCGATTCGTTCGCAACGTCGATAAACTTTCAGCGAGACGTGTAATGGCTATTTGATGAATCGAATTCGTGTTCCACCAGTAATCAAAGAAATGTGTATCTTTTATAGACTATTCGAGATAAAAGGTTAACTTGTTAAGATTGTACTTGCGTTTCTGCGAATTTATCATTCTATGCATATAGCCGCTTCCTCGCAGTCCACGTCGCTTACAAATGCAAATTTCCCCTCAAAAGTGAACAAAATATCAACAAGGACTTGGAAAGAAATCCATCGTTGGGCCACACGTGACGCAAACGAACGCGAGAAAGTAAACGTGGAGCAACCAATTAGAACCTCCCATCTGTCATACGAGCCATCTCCGATGCGAAGGGTATAGCAAAAGGAGAGGAAAAGTCTCGTGGAAGAGACGAGCTATCGCGATTTTCACGGATGACTCGGTTGAGGATGACGCGTGTCGGCCGTAAGGGTGACAGAGGGCTGCTTTTCTCGCGGCGGTTGCGTCCACCTGAAGCGTGGAGCCCGTGGCAGGTAGCATCGGAGGGTGGATGCTGTATACGCGACGGAACAGCGGCGCGTCGGGTGGGGGTAGGCTGGAAAAAAAACAGCGACACGGTTCTCCGCCCTCCGAACTCACACTTCCACGTGTACGCCACGTGGAAAAAAAGACGAGGTCAGCGTAAAAAAGCGGCGCGTGGGGGTCTCGGCGCGGCGAATCGGTGGGGATGAAAGCAGCCGAGCTGAAGGAAGGGAAAACCTCTCCTCGAGGTTGGAGGGTGGCTCGTACGGTGGCAAACGATATATATAGCTGGGAAATGAAAGAGAAGGAGGGTGGAACGAACAGAGGGGAAAGACGTTGGCCGTGTCCAGGAGGGATGGAAAGCTCGCGCGGTGGTGGGGTGGACACGTTAGACGGCAACAGAGAGGGGCCGAGAAGAAGGGAAGGGGCTGTCTATTTGACGAGGAGGGTGCGTAAGACGAGCAGGATGGCCATCGACCACCCTTGGCTATGAAACGAACCTCCGTTGAAAAGTCGACGTCCTCGAGGTCGATGATCCATCTTCCGATCGAGATCTCGAAACTCGAAAACAACCCTCGAGGATTAACATGGTAAACTTTCTTTTCGCAAAAATCTATCTCACCCATATTTTCGTACGAAGAAAACTCTCCAGTTCTTAAGTACATCGTTCCACAGAAGAATGCGATCGCGCTGGACAGAATGGTGATCGATGGGGAAAAAGTAATTCGAAGGGTCGACCTAGTGGGAAGGGATAAAAAACAAGTCCCACTCCCCGTTCTGGTTAGTCACGCGTGTGTGGCCATACGGAGCTCGAAGGGAGGCCATTTTTATACGACGGTCCCCTTCTTTTTATTCGTACCTCAGACTACACCCCCTTATCCTCGAGGGGAATTTTTTGGTCAGTCGAATTCGTCGGTTCGCGATGCACGCACGCACGCACGCACGCACGCGTTCACTTTAACGAGAAGCGCGGAAAGCAAGGAGTCCGACGCGACGTGGGCGAGACTCCAAGTCGCGGTCGGGGGTGCCGATATTTTCAAAGATTCGCGGTATCCAGTCGTCCGAAAAGTCCGCGAGTGTTTATGTCCGGCGTCGAAGCATAAACAGGAACAAGGACGATCTTGCACCCTTCCGCGGCGGACGGAGAGGAGATCGAGAGAAGGAGAGTAGAGGCTCCACGGAGAGGACCGGGAAGGAGAAAAAGCGGAAGCACAGGCAAGGGAGAAAGAGAGCCCCTACTATCTTTCTCACCCCTTGGGAAGGCTACCCCCGACGTCGACCGAGACGTCGGCGGAGTCGGAGAGTCCCCCACCCACGGTGGAGACGGCAGAAGGAGCTTTGGGTGCGCGGGGCGAGGAAGGGCGGCGGAGTGTCGAGGAAAAGGGGGAGACAGAGCGCGCGCCTCGACGTAGTCCGTTGGTGGGGGCGAAGGAAAAGAGGGGTGGCTTGAAAACTGCTGTCCTAGGGCAGGCTCAGTTTTTCGTCCTCTCGAAGGTAGATTTTGGCCGTGGGAGGACCGACCAAGGGTCGGACGTCGGACGTCGGTCGAGGGTGACCCGAGCCGGGGCCCAGCACTCGCGGACCCCGGCTCGCGAGCCTCTTAGGCGGAAAACCGAGCCGGCGAAGGCATCCGGAGCGAGCCAGAAATTTCGCGACCGCGCACCACCTAAGACAACGCCCCTACCCGAACACGCGTTCTTTAAGGCACGAGGGGGTGGCTTTTAGTCAGACGCACGCGGTCTGAGAAGCGCGCCACCACCGGCCCCCGCCGACGGAGAAGGACTTAGCGTTTCTCGCGAGCCGCAGACCCGAGTCAGTTTCGGTTCCTCCTCCGTCAAGGACTCGAGAACGCGGAAGAGGAGAAAGCTTTTTCCTCGATCGTGCACGCGCCGTTGTCGTCGTTGTCGTTGTCGTCGTCGTCGTCGTCTTCGTGCTCCGTCTTCGTGACTATCTACGGAATACTGGAACATCGTCATCCTCGCACGTTACACTTCGAGAAGAGAAGCCGACCGAGCGTGTTTACGTACGATCGTCGCCTTCCACGATCCGCCTGTCGCTTTTCTTCGTCGACAGACATTCCGATCTCTGAACGTAAGGGATCTTGGATTTTCCTTCGGTCTTCGAACTCGAGATTGTTTCTGTGCGCTCCGACACTTTGTGTGCTTCCGCGGGACTTTAACCAAAAGTGACGGTCCTTGTGCACGAATAGTGGACTCTCGTTCTTCTTTTTTTTCCGTCGCGATTTTCGACAGTTTTCCCCTCTTTCGCTGATCCATCCCCTCCATCCTGGTACTCCGACATGCCCGGTACAAGTCATCGTCGTCTCCAGTGTTTCGTCGCGATCGCGGACGGCTCGGTCCTTTCTTAATCCCGTCGTCCAGAACGGAAATGAAGTGCCTCGACGGAATAACCAAGGATAAACGCGAGATCGCGGGACAGAGGTTACTTCGCTCTTCGGAGCATCCGTCGAGGCCTCGACTCTCGCAGATCGCGATACCGTGAACTCGTACAACGGCTAACGCGCGTCGATGCTGAACGATAACCGTTTGCAATGACGGGGATCACCGTTTGCAAGGTGACGTGGAACCTTTCTACCGCTTCCTCGAGTCCAGTTTAAAGGACTCGCGTCGGTTTGAAGTCACGCGACAGACAAGAACTCTCGTTGATCGTGACGAAAATCTTCAAGGAAGCCTTCAAAGACCTTTCGTCGCGTGCAGCTCCGTTTCGTCGAACGATCCTCGCATTCGACTAGATTTATCCGACCACTGAATATTTCCCTAAAATCGGTCGGGAATATTTCCCTAAATCTCCAACAGAAATATTCTCGACGCAGACTCATCCGTGTACCCACTGAAAATTCGCGATAATTCTCAGAAAGCCAAGTCTTTAATATTCCAATCCGTCGAATTCCAAGTGCAACGCATCGCAAACTTTCTTCGACTCCCGCGAACGAATTTTCTCTCGCAGTGGTGGACTTTGACGCGACGGCACAGCGATCCGCGGCTCACGTGCTGTCGGTGTGCGACTCTAAAGAGACAATTTTCCGCGACTCGACGCAACCGAATCGTAAAATTACTCTTAAAGTTGAAAAGTGTAGATCTCGACTCCGTCGAGAGTGTTCCCGTCGCGTTGTTCAAAAATTTCTAAAGCTTCCATCTCGCTCAGTGAAATCAACGAAAACGTCGAACCTTGACGACATGTTCGAAACCTTGGAAATCCTTGTCCCCTTTCCGATGCACGTTTCCGTTTTCGAACGTTTTCTCGTCCGTATCTGTCGTTTATTCTCGCGAAAGTTAGCGTCGCTGGGAGTTCAGTTGAGTTTTGACAGTGAGTGGCAAAAAGGTGTCCGTAAATCGTGAAGTAGATGTCGATTCGAGGATCGCGATCAGTCCGCGGCTGTCGTTACCCGTTCGTGCTGAAATTCCGGTGCATGCTTTTAGCGCGTTGTAACGAAAGATGTAGTGAGAATAGTGTCGAACGTGGACTGTGGTGATAAACGAGCGGCATAAAAATAGAGTTTTCTTTCTGAATTGCAGCTTCGAGCGGGAGACGCATTGCAGCAAGAGATTCCCGCGCTGGAGAGGAAGACTGGACAAAGCGGAAGAAGCAGAATAAGACGAGCAAAGCAGAAGAAGCGGAGGAACACAAGAGCAAAAGAAGAGCGAAAGCGAGACGCGTAGAAGCGGGGTTGCGACGAGAGTGATTCGGAGTAGCGAAGACAGAAGGGTGAGAGAACGGGAAAGCGAGAGAGCGAAGGACGCGAGGATAAGAGTCCGAAATCGAGATAGATTCAAAGGAGAGGAAGCAAGTGAAAGAACCAACAGTGAAAAGGAAAGAGATAGAAGAAAGAAGAGGAAGAGGAAGAGGAAGAGGAAGAGAAAGAGGAAGAAGAAGGAGCTCGCTAGAAAGAACCTCGCGCCGCATACATATATATTTCAGTGTGTTCAAAAAACGAGTGTACCTAAGTGCAATATTATTAAACCTAAACGATAATAAGAAGCAACCACAACTACCATCGACGATATCGGTAATGACGAGCGGTTAATCGATAATCGAATAGAATTCCTTTTAAAGAGTTAAAAATACCCTAGAGTCGCATTTCGAGGGGAAGTCGTGAACGGACGCGAGGAACAGGACGAAGAAGGGTCGCGAAGACAGAGGAAGCAGCGGCGGAAGCAGCATCGCAACCTCGACACACTGTGCAAGCGGAGTGACACGCGGAATCACCGCAGTCGGAGAACTGCCGTCCCGGTACGAAGAGATCGCACACGACGTATCACACACGGTGGACGAGCGAGTCGTTTTCCACGCTTCGAACGAACCACAAGGGCTCGCGAGTTCGCACAAACACACACCACGCACATACAACACGCACATCGACATAACGGGGCTACGAACTACTCAGGGCAAAACGGGACGAGCAGTGTCATCCGCGAGTGCGATTTTCTCACCCGGCAGGCACAGAGGCCGCGACACCGGACTTGGACCGACAGCGTTTCGCATCCGCACGTACTGTCCTACTCGTTCACACCGTCCGGGCTGGGCAATCCTGAATTTTAACCTGAACTTAAGTGTACGATAGACTTTAAGTTAGATAGAACAAAGAAATAGGGTGTTCTCCACAGTGTCGGAGGACTTCCGCTCGCGCGCGCATCGCACACGAAACGCAACATACACGCACACACAAACACACACACACACACTCGCGCACATACGCACACACATTAAATGCAGACCGTAAGAAGAAGGAGCTGAAGAAAAAGAAGGCCGTAGAAGAGTGCTACGCGTATGAAACGCCGAACCGCGGAGACGCAGGATCAGTGACGGATTGAAAGATCCGCGATCGCGTTACGGGAAATACGTTTCGAAGATCGTAGAAGGCGAAAGGTCCATCGGTCGCGTACCAAACGACTGATCGGTGGTGTTCGCGAAACATACGAGGAATAAATAGGATTCGGTGAGAGGGAAGAGTGGGAAGAAGAGGCACGCGAACAAGACCAGAGGTGTACCGAGGGAAAGAGTTTGATGAGCCAAGTAGCGGGAGGAAGCAGCAGCAGGCCCGGGAAGTCGAGGCAGGTGGCGAGTAACTGACGTTGCCCGCCGCCCAAGTCGAGCGAGGATCGTTGTCCTTAGGACGATCCTGGGCTAAAGGAACGCGCGATACAGCGAGGAGAAAGATAGGAAGGAACGGCGGCGAGCGCGGAAGTGTGCCGGCCGTCGAGCTGCTTACCAAAAGGGGTGCGAAAAAGCGGGCAAGCTGCGCCGGAAGGGGGTAGCCCGGGCTTCTCGCGAAGGCCTCAAAATTTCGGACGCGACGGCGGCCCTGGACCTACGTGCCCAGACACAAGCCCAACCCGAATTTGGCTTGGATCATCACCAGCAACAGCATCACCATCAGCAGCAGCAGCAACAGCAACAACAACAGCAGCAGCAGCAGCAACAGCATCAGCAACCGCAGCAGCAACATCAGCAGCAGCAGGGCCAAAATCCAGAGTCGCGTCCACACCTTCACCTTCAGCAGCATCATCATCAGCATCACCCCGGGAATCATCTCCACTCTGGCGATTCGGGGGGTGGGATAGGAGGTGGAGGAGGTGGCGGTGGAGCCGGTGGAGGTGGCGGTGGCGGTGGCGGTGGCGGTGGCGGAAGTGGCAGCGGTGGAAGTGGCGGTGGTGTTGCTGGTGTTGCTGGAGGAGGAACGACCGGTTCCGAGACGGACAGACCGGTTAGGATCCACGACGAAGACGACGAGGACATCACCGAGAGGGAAGACGAGGAGGAAGAGGAAGATCCTTGCAGCACGCCGGAACCGGACCTCGAAAACGAGCCGGAACCCATGGAGGTCCAAACGTCGGCCGTCACCGCGGCGGCCGCGAACCTTCACGCGCTGCGACAACATGTCTTCAAGATGTCCGACTACTGGCAACAGCCGCAACGAGGGCCGCCCCAGCATTCGCCGGGGATACAGCACAGCCCTATCTCGAACTCGACGCAACACCAGCAGCACCAGCAGCAAGTGCAGCAGATGCACAGTCCGCTCGGTCAACAGCAGCAGCAACAACAACAACAGCAGCAGCAGCAGCAACAGCAGACGAGCGTGTCGCAGGTACAACAGACCGCTAACACTGGATTAGGCCAAACGCCTAGTCCGCAGCAACAAATGCAGCAGCAACAACAGCACGCGATGTCCATGAGCCAACAAACGCCTCAGGGATCGCAGCATCAGTCTTCTCCGGCACCGACCACGCCGTCACCACAGGCGGATCATCAGAATGCCATCGCGTCCAGCATGGCTCAGAGTCTACACAATTTGGCGCAGGTACAGCAGTCTATGTCCCAGGCGTCGAGTCCGTCGCTGGCCGTCCAAGCGGTCCAAGCGGCTCAGGCCCTCAACCAGAACTTGGGACAGGCCTTGACTCAGGCGCTCACGCAGAACATGCAGCAGAACCTAGGACAGACGTTGCAGCACAATCTCGCGCAAAGTTTAACGCCGAGCCTGTCGCCGCAGCAACAACAGCAGCTGTTAAATCAACCGCAGAACCTCAGCCAAGCCAACCAGAATCTCCAACAGAACATCCAAAGTCAAGCGCAGAACCTGTCGCAAACGCTGCAGCAACAGGCGCAAAATCTCTCCCAGAACCTCGGGCAGAGTCTCAGCCAGCAGGCGCTGCAACAACAGGCGCAGAATCTGTCGCAGAACCTGTCGCAGAATCTTCAACAACAGGCGCAAAACCTGTCGCAGAATCTGCAACAACAGGCGCTGAACATGGCGGGCAGCATCGCTCAGAACGGCGGTCTCGCCGGGATGAACATGTCAACGAACCAGCAGCAGAACTCCCAGAACTCGATGCTGAGCCCAGGCGCGACCAGCCAGGACTCTCACGACACCAGCCTCACGGAGAAACTCGTCAACGAGTTGCAGGTGAGAGAACGCGTTCGCGATTCGTTCGTCGCACACGCTTTTCCCTATCTGTTTTTCTTTCTCGCTTTTATTTTCTCGATCTCGGTTAGACTCGCCCGTAGCCCCGGAGAGAAGAGATAAATAAACTGGGACGAGGCAACCGCGATAAAAGTGCATAATGCACCGATAAATAGGGTCGTTCACTTGGACCGACCGACGCCGGACAATACTTTCAAACAGTTTCTGCTAACGGTGAAAAATACGCGGCACTTCCTGCTCGCTCGTTTGCAAATATTTCTACGCGTAACTTGCATACAATTTTTGCCTAACACGGATCTAATTCCGACGCGACGCGATTGTATTCTACATAGACGAAGTTCGACGATTAGGGTCTCGAATGCATCTACGATTAAATTAGATAAGGACGTGTATCGTCTCGAATCTAACACGACTGTTTACCATATCTGCGGTTCCTTTAGATGGAGTTGTTAGGTTTTCCAAATTAAGTGATCTCGCGGGAGAAAAATAGCGACCACGCGACTGTTCATCATATCTGCGGTTCCTTTAGGTGGAGTTGTTTTCTAGATTAGTTGATCTCGCAGGAGAAAAATAGCGACCCTGCACTCCGCAAGGGAAGCGTCGGCGTCGGCTGGACGATTTTTCGATGAATCGAGCATCGTCGACGATTTTGCTGATTGTTTGAATCTGCGACTGTACCGAGATACACTGACCATGGTTCACGCACATCGGAATACGTTGACTTACCGCGTCGCGTAGCTCGCAACACGCGCACGACAGACGTATTCGCACACGCTTGTAGGCCACAACGAGCGGGAGTGCGATAGTGTGAGAAAGAGAGCGCTCGCGGAGAGGAGCACGGCGAGCGAGCGAGCAAGCCAGGCGAACAGGCGGGCAGGCACGCACACATTAGAGTCACGGGGCCACAAATGCAAACGCGGCCCACGCACACCGATGCGAGGAGATGCAGATACGTCGTCTCTCGGGGTTCTTGACCCGCGCAACACAGATAATACTATACGCATACGTCATACGGTACGCCGAGAAGATGTTCTCGAGAAAATATCGCGGCGTGCTTCTGCGATGCCGCAGTCCCGCGAGCTTCGATACGAGGAAACTAAGTAAATATATCACCGCGAATCTGCTTCGGTCTCGCCGCTAATAGGAATCCGAACGTTTTCTTTTTATTCCTCTTTTTCCCTTTTTTTACGCGGAGACCATCCGACTCGTTTTCAGACGGAATTTCCTGTACCGGGTGATTCTGGAAACTGGGATAGGGGAACGGAAATTGGCAGAGGATAAAACTTGCACAACTTCCTGTTGCGATTGATTTCTGGCCAGAGCTGCACTATTCGTTTCCTGGCGTCGGACATTTTTCTTATTACGGTGTTGGATGCTGGAACCAAGTGCCATATTTCTACCTTGCTAAAGCATCGCGGAAAAAGTTGTATAAATAGACTATGGTAGTTACTTTTCGATGGGTCTCTTCTCTTAAACTATAATACTTTAACTATAAAGAAGATAAAGTTGTAGAGCTTCTTGTTGGAATTGATCAATGATGCAATACTTCTTATTTGTCTTTGTAAATAGCATTTCTTTGCTGGTACAAGTCATTTTTCTTTATTATGTCATTCAATCTATGATACTAGAACAAAGTATCTTTTCTTTATCGTTCCGTGGAAAAAAGTTAAATAAGCACATTAAAATAACTGCTGTAATAAATAATAAAAGATACTTTTCAATTCAACACGTTCACGCTGGCGTGTTCATCGGACGGCGTACACCACCGGTTGCTCACGCTCGTGTGTCTATTAGATGGAGTGCACCATCGCGCCGCCCCATGGCGAGAAACACAAATATCAGCGTCGGCGTGAACGTGTCTTACCTACAAATTCATGGAGGAAAAAAGTGTGCAACTTTCTGCTACGATCCATTGTTTTCACCAGATAGTTTTTCTCAGAAACAAGTAGTGTCAAAGTTATAGCATTTTTGTTATGCTACTAGCCATCTTTTCTTATTATACTATTGAACCTTTGACAGTAGAACAAAGAAGCACTCTTTAGCTATCTTCTAAGAGCACCATGGTCAAAAGTTAGACAAATAGATTGAGATAGTTATAAGTAGCAAACTATGTTTCTCTCTAGTTTTCATAGACAATCTAAAAATTGACGAATGAAGAAATTGTGCTATTTCCTCTTACCATTCATTCCTTATATCAAACTTGCAGTATTTATTTGCTAGGTATTTTTTCTCATCTTATGACGATATTAGGATGAATACTCTTTTCCTACACGTTTGAAAATATCGTAAAACATTGTTATACATATTTACCAAAATATAAATAACAAACAGTACCTCTCGATATATTTCCTTCTATTGTAGTCTAAACCCATGACCTTGCAATTTATTTTCAAAGTAACAATTCAAATTAATTTTCCACAAAATAAATCTGAAATATTTAAATTTTCATTGAGAACATTTACATAAACGTAGATACCATTTCATGTATGATAAAACAGATTAATAATGTTATAATAACAACAAAAATGAAAAATACCTTGTTTAACTGACAATAACGTTAATTCTGGGCAGACTCGACATTTCCACGTATGGGATTAAAATACTCGTGTTCCAGTGGCCCTACCTGGAGCCTCCGTGCACACAATAACGCGGAACGCTGACGAAAGAATTCATTTGAGAAATGAATCGCACTATAAGAAGACAGACATGGCGAGCCTCGACTTTCTCCACTGCAAATTTTCCACAGTCCAACCCAGTTTCCGTAATCGCGGACGGTAGCTTCGACGTTATTCGCTGCGCTTGATTACAATTTGTTTGTTCGAGTAGAAGGATTTTTGCGAGAAATCCGCGACAATGGAATACCAGAGAGACTGCTAAGGTCTCGTGACTGGTAGAAAAACGATTTTTTAGTAATGTTGGTTAGCGGAAAGGGCCATGGACAAGTAAACTAACACGAGCCTCCTGTCTTGCCCGATAGTCTCGTGCCTCTGCGGCGGGACTTGGTGGTGCGGGAGGTGCCGGCGGAGGCGGAGGAATGGGCAACATCAGCGAGCGCACCCTCGAGGAATGCTGGTCCACCCTGCAACGAGTGAGTTGAACACTCAGCCCGTTCAAGATCCCCTTTTTATTATTTCTCCTCGTCACGCGCAGCTTCCTGTTCAAAAAGAAAACCCTCTCACTTTTCTTTTTCGTCGATTCCGATACAGGATCGTCGTGTTCTCTCTCTCTCTCTCTCTCTCTCTCTCTCTCTCTCTCTCTCTCTCTTTCTCTCCCTCTTTCTGTCGTGGATTTTTGTTCGTTCATTCCCGCACGTTCGTGTAACAGAAATCGACAGAGATCCTTGGTTCGTTACGATTTCAGTTCTCTTCCTTAGCGAGGATGCACCGTCTCGCTAGCGTTTTCTAGTCGCATACATGTGTTTCTTTTTTTTCATTTTTCGTTGTAGTATTTTTCCCCCACCGCTGGCATGCTCTACGTGCGTGTATGTGCTTCTGTATGATGTTTGTTACTCTTAACGTAAGACTGTCGACGATCGAGCGTAGCCTGCTCTCGTTTCGATCGGTCGAACAGACGACCGCCAACCAACACGGCGGTTCGAAATCGATCTAAGGAAAGAGGAACCACGCGGAGAAAATTTTCGCGGCAGGTAAACGACCTAGGTTCGGCGTCCCGAGCAACGGTACCTTGGCAGCTCGCGAGACAATACCGCGTTTAATTGTTCCATACGCGTATTCCACGCACGACGCAACCGATTTAATGGGACAGTCCGTCACGATCGATAGTACTCGAGTCCGCGCGTATATGGCGTTGTCCTTTTACGAGCCAGAACCGAAATGAGGGGAAAGGAAGCGGCATCGCTAACGAGCCGTGAATCGACTCTCGGACTATCGCTCGACTCGAAGCAACCGAGATGTCCGCGGTGAAACGGAGACAGACGCGAAACCGTAGTCAACGACTACAACCCGGGGGAGAGGAAAAGAAACTCGAGGGGGGGGGGGGGAGCGAGGAGTAAAAAGAAGAAGCAACGGAAAACTTTTAAATTCTCCTCCCGAGTACGAAGCAACAATTTGTTTCGTTAAGTAGTCGTGCCGCTCTTTTGTTTTTCCGACTTCTTTTATTCCGTCCGCTGTCCGTTAGGGGGGATGAATGGAACGGTGGAAACGAGGTGGTTGAGCGCGGTTTCACCCCCCGCGTGCTCGTCCATCGCCACCTTGAAAGCGAGTCGCGAGCCGAGCCGAAACTTTCGGAAAATCGCAAAAACGCCTCGCGATGGCGAAGTTTTCGCGTTTTGCCGAGATTTAATTAAAACATTCGCTTCCTTTGTATCCGTCCCGGCCGAGCATCCCCATCTAGAGGGACAAAACGTAACGAACGACGAGCTTTCTCGTCTTTATCGCCTTCGCGAAAACGTTCGACCGGCGTTAACCGCGACGCACGCGTTCCTACCATCGATACAATTACGTTTTGAAAGGATACCATCGAAGAAATGTCTTGGAACGCTCTGAAACTCGTCGAGACACCTATCCTCTCGATACCTATCGATTACATCAATTTTAATACTCACATTACGTGGTTATAATTCAATTGAAGTAAAAGCAATGGAATAACGCTCAGCATTAAAAGCAACTAATCATTTATTGAGATTAGAATCGGATGAATTGTGCAATCGATCGTTATCAGTGAATTGAGACTCGTTCGAATACAACTGTGCACAGTTGATCGTATTTAAGAGACTGGGACTTGTTTTGCTGTCATGATATTCTGAAAAATGTTATTTAACAATCTGGAGAACTCATCGATACGTCTACCGCTTCGATTCATATCGATTACATCAAGTTTAATACTTGTATTACATAGTTATTATTCAGTAGAAGCGAAAGCAATGAAATGACACTTAACGTTAAAAATGATCGATAGTTTGTTTAATATTAGAATCTAATGAATTGTGCGGTTGATCGTGAGTGCAATTAAGGCTTATTGTATTCGATCTTTAGTAGATCGGCAAACACAGATAATAAGACTTTTCAGGATTGGAATTTCAATAGTTCATCTCATACAGTTGATATTCTTGAGATCGAGACTTATTTTGATACTCACGGTACATTTCCATTTGAAAGTGATATTCTTCTGTCGTGCCATTCTAAGAAATGTTTTCGAACGATTTGATACTCATAGAGACATCTATCTGCTCGACACCTACCAATTACGTCAAGGTTGATACTTGGTTCATCACATTCAATACTCGTTAGAAATAAGAGCAATGATATAGTACTTAACTGTTGTTCCAAGCGCCAAACATTGTTATTAACTGTTTAAAGTTAGGATTTCGTGTACCTAGTTATTTTGCAAATCTCTCCATATACTTGTTTGAGTAAATTAAATAAAGTAAAAAATATTAAAGGAAAATATAAACAGATGCACGTAAAAATATTAATCATTCATTTGTACGATTCTTTCTATAAATAATACAATCTATCGAAATCAGACAGCTAATTTTTTAGTACTCCTCCCCGGAGGAGTATATGTACTGTAATAATTTTTCGAAATTCGCCTGATTTTATTTGCTTAAATTAATACAAACATTCTTTTTGGAGTGGAATATATCCAACATGTATTATTCATACATTTGTTTTTAACTAACAAATAGAAATCATATAAAAAATAATTTTAAACAATTGGTAGAAAATCGAATATGATGTGTCAATGGACCTGTACTTCGCTCTGCTATCGCTATGTTTATGTGCATTTACATCGAGCCAAAAATTTACACACTTAAATACTCAAAAATGCTTGTAAAACTACCTAATATCGTAAAAGAATTGCGAAAAGTATAATTATTCAAATAATAAATGTCAAACCACTGGCATTTTACGGTAAGAATTCTTTGAAGCTTAATAGGAAGGAACAAATATAACAAATACCTCGATATCATTAATAAGTGCACTGAAATAATGTATCGTAAACAAATATAATTTAATACTTTGAGAATTGATTACTATCGTACATTTCTGTTTGCGTCATATTTCATCTTTAACTGTGTAATAATTATACAAACGAATCATTTCTCCCTCTGCTTGATCACAAACTCGTATTCGTTTGTTATTAATAACCCCGCACGTTTTAATTGTGACAAAGGTTTCGTACAAAATTAGGGGATTGGTTTTCACAGATGGAAAATCGCGCAAATGTACTACGTGAAATATAATTAGAAGTGTTCGAATAATTATATAAATGAAGATGTACTACGTCGTTCCACTAGTCTTTGCGCTTTTTCGTTTATATTATATGAATTATTACGGAATCTTCTCGAACAATTTCATCGGATTTGAAAATTTACTTGTAAAATTCCAGTCACTTTATTTTGAAAAACACGTGGAGTGATACTTGAATATGTCTAACGCGTTCAAGTTATTCTTTCTCGACAGGTTATGTTGAAATGCTACTATAAATTTTTTTTACCAAATTTGACAAATAAATGATTAAAATTGAACTTATCGTTTCTCAGAAAGTTATGTAAATCTCCGAAACTACTAAACCGATTTAAAATATTTTTTTAGTAATAGAAGGCTACACTATCCCTGAGTAACATAAGCCATGTTTTATTTTGATAAAAATACGTTTTCAATTTGAAATCTGAAAATTTGTTGACAAGTTGGAAGAAAAGCGTCGCTTGGCTTTATCGGTGTACGCTGACCAACTGGTTGGATATACGTGAAAATAATGTAATACAAAAATATCGGTTATTAATAGATCTAAAAAGAAGTCAGTGATACGATATATCTAGCTTTTATATTTAGACCGCAATAACGTTTTTTGTGTTAAAAATGAATTGAAAATTATAAGGTGAACTTTAAGGGTACTTATTAGGTATAATATATTAATCTTTATAAAAAAGAATCATTTTATCATCTGGGAAATTTCATGAAGATCAAATTTGCCCTTTACAGCATGTTATTTGTTCGCATAGTTTAGGAAATAATGAAAAATGAAAATCATTAACAGAGAAATAGTCATTCATTACACGACTGAATTCGTCATTAACATTTACATTTAAAAATCTATCTTTACTCTACACCTAGTTAAAAGCGTTCATCTGTTACGAAGTACCTAATTACATATCTACATAAACACTGCAGTAATTGTTAAGCCAACGCTCTAAAATCATTGAGACTGTATTGTCGCATAACTCATGTTTAAGATAAGCTTTCCGAGGTGTGCAACACAAGATGGGTGACTGTTTTTCACTACAGTAACTATAGCATCTACGTGAATAAGAATAGTATTCCACGGGGGTGAAATCGTGGCAGCTAGTCGATCATATGACGATTGCGAAGGTAGCTCGTGATCGAAGCAAACGATGGTGCGAATCGTGGGAAAACAGAGGGCGCGAAGTAAAATGGAAAGTCGAAAACATTAATGCGTTGCAACGTTGTATAAACACTCGTCAGAGAGCGGTTCTCATGGTTCTCGGTCCGGAGGGAGGAGTATATGTACACAGGCAAGCAGCAGCGAGAAGGAGTGGTTTTTTGTTCTTTCATCGGCGCGAAAATTAAAATCCAATTATTTCGACACCTCTACCCGACCCTCCGGTGATTCAAATGAATTTTTTGCGCCAACTCTTTCCCTCCAAATCTCTCTTTCACCCCGGCATTAAACCGGTTCGTCGTACGAAGGTAGCGTTACACAGCCAGAGGCCTACCCTTGACCGATTCGAAGTCCCAATCTTGAATCGACGACAGCTGCTAGAACCGGAACTGCACGGGGAAAAGAGGAAGACGATGAAAAACGAGGGGAAGACGAAGGAGAAGCTCCAGCTCTCGAGATCGATATTCGCAAAATCTTTCGGCCAAAAGATGTAAACAGTTCGAAAGAAATTTGTTCGTTATTATTCCCAACTGATACTCCTCTAAATATTAATCTAGCTCTCTGAAAGTATTAGTCTTCCAAGGAGTTACTTCTTCGAGAGATTCTTGATCATCATTCGTCCACATATATTGTCACGTGACTCAATTAAAGAAATTCATTCGTTCTGATTCTTAACTGATACTCCCCTAACAAATATTAATCTATTTCTCTGAAAGCGTTAGATATTTAAATTTAAATTGGTACTCTTACATTGGTTAGAACTCTGTGAAATTAGATGAATTTTTCCTTGCTACAGTTACTAGAGATCACTGTTAAGAAATCGTTGTTTCTTTACATTGCAAAATTTTGTAACAAATTGACACGCAGGGTGGTTTTTCTTTTAACCATTCTACAGCAGTTTCCGATTTCACTCTTAATCAAATATTTATTGACAACTATTGCATTCTTTAAACATTGTATTCAAATGATTTGTCTGTGGCTTCGTCAGTCATTTTCACAGGAGGTTAGGTCTGGATTACATCTGAGTTAGGTTCGTTATAATAAAAACTATAAACTTTACCACTTTAGGCTGTCGCTCTTAATCAAACAATTGTTTATAATTATTGCATTCTTTCAACATTATATTTAAACAATTTTTTATGTCTTCGTCAATCATTTTTACGAGAGTGAAATATAAAACATAAATATTAAACATGAAGACTGTACCAGTTTAAAATGTTGGGGCACGCTTAGTGAGACCTATGTATGTGATTAAAGTCAATAATCACTAGACTGCATATTTTTATCCATTTATAGGGAATTTGAATGTGCGAGAAATTACAAAATGCACACACTATGCAAGAATATAAAAAATATTGAGAGTAAAGTTCGTATTATAATATTTTCAGAGTTAAATAAATTCCTATTTAGGTTCAATTTTTGTAGGCACGTTCGCCAAGATTTTATTTTGCATAAAGATACGCAGTCTAATAATCACTAACACCGAAAAATAGCATAGTTAAATTAGGTCAATTTGTTCAAAGTTTCAGCCAAACTCGAGCTCTGACAGTTCGTGTCGCGAATCGATAAGAAATGCTTTCCCATCTGAATTCGAACCCACCAGTTCGTGACGTTTCCGTAATACACGCTTTTTAATTCATAAATAAATGGACATTTTCGTTGATCCGGAATAACCGAGAGAATCGAGGAGGTGCGTGATCACGAACAAAAGTTGGCGATTCCTCAAACGAAGCGCTCCTAGACGCACCTTTCTCACGTTCGTATCCCCTTGAGCGCAGCTTTTTTTGCCTTTGATCCCGCAGAGGTAGCATCGTATTATTTAAATAACGGTGTTCGCGCGCGTGCCATTGTTTCACTAACCCTTCTACTATTACCCGAGAAGGGGGTAGGGAGGGAGCAGCGAAGCTTTCCGTTTCGGTTTCGAGTCGCAGAAGAAAACCCGAAGGATGAAAAGACGGCGGGGCGAGGAAAGGCACTTCCGTGCCGCGTAGCCGTTACGGCGAAGGTGAAATTACGACATCTCAAGTCCAGGGGCAACCATACTGGCCAGAACGTACAAAGTTTCCTGGCTTTTCAGTAATTTTCTATGATTTTCAGATCGCATGATCGCTAACAATAACGCCGTGCCCCCGCGCCGGCTGTTAAGATCCACGTAATCGAATTGTTCGATCTTCGGTGAAACCGCTCGCGAATTCGTTCGACATGGTTCGCCAACCGATGGGGAGGCGAGGGTGGTTTCGAGAGTTACGAAGAAATTTCTGCTCCGTGGAATCTCGCTCCGACGCGAGCAGAGAGGAACGCATGCTGAATTAACACAAACGATTGCGTCACGATACTTTCCGCCGCATCGTGTCGAGTATGCTTGAAAGAAGTAGGAGAAATAAAAAGGTCTCATCCGGAAGGGGAATACGTGAAGAGAATCGTATAAAAACATATGAACTAGTAATGAAGTAACAGATAGAAATACTGCGAAGAAGGAGATACTATTTAGTATAGGTATATCTATAATATATATCTGTACATAGTATAAGTAACTAAAAATGAAGAAGCTATTTCATTTACTCTATTCATTGTTAGATGATACATTAACTCTCGATTTACACAGTACTTTATTTATACGATTTTCAAAATAACGAAATTGTAACAATAGAAACTATCGAAAGGAAAAATTTATGCTGGGTGCATTTTTGTTTAGTCATTGTCTAGCATCGCTCGTTTGTTAACAATGACGTTAAGTTTAAGCAAGACTAATTGTTTGAGAGAGTAAATTTTTAAAACTTAACATATAATCGTTAGTGACATATATAATTATAGCTATATAGTTCGATTAAATGTTTCTATTACAAAGAAAACAAGTAAAAAGAAAAATCATAAAATAGAAACTAAAATTAAAAAATATAGCTTCATATATTTCCAGAAGTATCTTCTTTCGTTTTTCATTTGTATATTATTTTATTTTCCCATTGAAATAAATGAATTTGATTACGTTTAATTTAAACAACCCATTTAGTAAGTTTTTCGTACAGAAACGTATGAACTCGCTTTACACGGTATTTTGATCAAGAAATCTTCCATAGTTGCGAAAATTAATTACAAATAAAAATATAAAACAAAGCTTCAGGGTCATGTATAGAATAACTCAATATAAACCTTTCTTACGTAGAATTTAATCGTCAATAAAATCGTGAATAATCAAACATTAATTTAAAAATAACGTGTACCGTGGAGTCAAAGAATTTCGCGAGGTTGTAAGTTTCGCTCACGCACAATCGCGACGGTACACGATCGGATGTCGTATGGTAAATTAACGTCGTACGACTGTTCCAATTGAGGAGATCGAGTGACCACGCCGTTACGTGCAACAAGACGCCGTACAGGCTGATTCTAATCGAGTGTCCCAAAATTAAATTACAAATTTTTCACAAACATAGGCGACTTATCGTTTCTGGATCCTGGGTAGAGTGTATAGAAATCATCTTTCGTTAGATCATCTGTAAATGTGTTTATTACTAAAATCTTTGCAAACGTTACATACAAAAATTGAACCTAAATAGAAATTTATTTTACTCTGTAAACGTTATAATATGAACATTCTTTTCATATTTTTTTTTTTAATGTTATTGTTTCCATAAATTTATATGCACGTCATGACCTTGTCCTTAGATCATCTTCAGGATGTTGCGAAATCTAAAAAAAGAGGAAATATTAATAACATGATTTGTGATTAGAAAATGTGTAACGTGTATATATACTAGAAGTCGATCTCAGTTCTTTAAATTGTATAGTTTTGATATTATTTGTATTCTTTTTTGTATTATAAAACGAAGGTTTTCAATATTCTATTCTTTGTAGTAAGAAACATATTTGAATTTATAATTTATAGTATATCTTATCAATTTCTTAACAGTTTCAAATCAGTAGATTGTTAGATGAACTTGTATTTTTTATGCTATATTTATATATACACCTATGTGATACATTATCTTTCACTTGTGAATAATTTGTCTTTATCTTGCAACGCGATTATTGAAAACACTTATCGATGAAAAATAAACATAAATATCGGAAGCAAAAACGCTATAAAAGCTTAACCCTAAAGGAAGGGGGTTAAAGTGAACAAGTTGATCAGTGGACTTAAAATTAATTTACGGGATTTGGAATATTAGACTTGAAATAATAATTTCATATTTTAAGTTTAGAAAATATTGTAAAAAAATAACTTTATTGTCCCACACGATAGACTTCACGAACTCGTTGTTGGTAGCCAACATTGCATAAATCCAATCTTTTGTTGAAGGATTTAGGCTAAGATTCATCTGTAAGAAAAATATCAATATGAATTTATGTAGTCTTACTTTTTATATCTTCTATATCGTTTCCAGAGTAAGTGATAGTTAATTTCATGTTTCTTAGAAACTGTAGAAAGATATCCAGTAAAAACTGTTGTTATCAGTCAGGAACTCAGTCCCAAAATTGGTCTATTCTTAGCATTGTTCTTAATTTCAAGACATGTACATATATGAAAATCTCAATGACGCATATAAAGATACTAGATTCGTTAACCCTATCGACTCTATTCAGTCACATACCTAATTGCCTTTGGCCAAATTACAAATGAGACTTACGCGAGACATATATAAAAAAATACTACTACTCTCTTTGATATTTAACCAACCGTAATTAATTTCTGAAAGAGAAACGAGTAGAACATAAACAGAAAAAGAGGTTGAAAGGGTTAAGGTCCGCGGGAGTATCGTTCGCTTGATTTTATCGGTGAAAGGTTGTAAAGAATCGGTAAAATTGCAATCACCACGGGACCGCGATCGACGCGAGGTAGCTATGATAAATAACTTGTCAAAAGGCGAACGGAGAAAGGTGCACGCAGCGTTACAAAGTCGCGGGCCGACGGAACGCGGACCGTGCGCGCGCGGCGCGTAAGGTTTCTTTCGTCCTCCTCTTTTTTTCTCCATCTCCATCTCCGTCGCCGTCTCCGTCGCTCGCCGTGGTTCCGCCATGACCTACCCCAAGCTACTCGACGAGAAAAAGAAGGAGAAAAGGGGGGTCCGGGCGGGGGAGGAGGGTGACGGCTGCGAGCCGGGAAAAGCGAGAGGAGGAGAGAACTCGCGCGCCCACACACGGCTGCGAAGTCGCGCCGCGAACGAACGCGAGAGGCGGTCGGCTTCTCGCGCGAGAAAGAACGAGACGGAACGACGCGCGGGCGAGGAAAAAGGGAGGGCGGGACGCGCGGATACAGAGTTTATTCTTTGTGTCGCGCGTATGGCTGCGCGCCTTTTTTTTTATCGTTCGTTGACTCCGCGGCGTTCTGCAGCCGCAGAGAACGCGTTCGCTACATCGCTCGCCACGATAAGATTACACTCACAGGGGCGGTGGTCATGCACGATGCACGCGCGACAACATCCCGAACCTCTTGCGCCGAGATTCTGCATCGAGAAATGATCCAGACCTAACCCAATTCGACCTATTTCCTCCATTCTCGCTTGCGATTTAGATATTTCCACTTTCTTAGTTAAAGTTAGCAAGTTGGTCAGTCACTTAAACTCGTGGTAGATGAACTTGTATTTTTTATGTTATATTTATATATATACCTATGTCATACATTATCTTTCATTTGTGAATAATTTGTCTTTATCTTACAACATATTTGAAATCTATAATTTATAGTATATCTTATCAATTACTTAACAATTTCAAATGAGTAGATTGCTAGATGAACTTGTATTTTTTATGCTAATCTATAATTTATGGTATATCTTATCAATTACTTAACAATTTCAAATGAGTAGATTGCTAGATGAACTTGTATTTTTTATGCTATATTTATATATACCTATGTGGTACATGATCCTTCATTTGTGAATAATTTGTTTTTATCTTGCAACGCGATTATTGAAAACACTTATCGATAAACATAAACATAAATATTGGAAGCAAAAACGGTATAAAAGCTCAATCCTAAGGGAGGGGGTTAAAGTGAGCAAGTTGATCAGTGGAGTTAAAATTAATTATCGATAAATTACTTGTACACGGCATTTGGAATATTAGACTTGGAATAATAATTTCATATTTTAAGTTTAGAAAATATTGTAGAAAAATAACTACATTCTCTCACACGAGTAAACTTCACTACCACCGCGCGGACAAACTGTCGCCATATATCAAACTTGGAAACCCCACGTTTTTTACATTTCTGACACGAATTCACAAATTTTGAAATCCCGTTACTCTGCTAGAGTTCATCTAATTTCTGAGTCATTTCTTAGGGTCTCTATTGGCTCGTCTCACAAGTTCATACCATTTATTCTGCTGTTACTCGAATTAACCCTTTGGGTTCGAGTGGCGCCTTTAGGGCCACATATGTAATTTAAAAGTGATTTTTTAGAACGTACAATTTCAAATTTACTTATATCAGATTACAGTTAATTATTAATTGAAATAATAATATACTTAGTCATGAATGTTCGTAGATAAAAAAAGTAATCCCTCCCATTTTACAATATTTTCTCATCTTTCTGACGTAGCCATTACACCGTCACTGTAAAATACAGTTTTTTTAATTAAATGTTAACACAGTCTGCAGCACAAACTTATGGAATGACCTAATACATTTCCGAATCCTTTCTGAGGACGTTCAATATTCCTGAATCATTTTTATGACTTTCATATGTTTCTTCCATGGGTCCACAAAGTCACAGGAAAGATTTTCGTGTAACGTGGTTAATACGTTGCGCGTTGTACGAGAATCGCATTATTTAAAAAAAATCGTCATAACATGTTATAGTACATCACCCTTATTTTAATATCTCATGAGTGGTTCCTCTGAAAATCAGATTTACTTTACGATACCGTAATCTGTTTTACATGTTCATTTTGAACCTTCGCCATCACTTACTTTTTATAGTAAAACACCACAAACTCTTATGTGTCGTTCTTTGAACTTGAATTGATCTTTTCATTCATGATATTTTCGACTAGACTATATCACCTTTATATTGACTAATATTTCATAAGTGGTTTCTCTGAAAAGCAGAAAATTCGTATACGTAAAGCTTCCATGCTATTCAATTTTTGTTTATATTATACAGGAAGGGTGTTATATTTTGCGCGTCAGTGTTTGAAAAATATTTGCGTGGACCATGCTAGGTCGAAAGAAAAGTGGACGCACTCCAAGTAGGCCATAGACGGTCCTGAGACGCGTTGTTTCTTATAGTATCGGTGCGTCACCGGATCCCCGACAAGACCAGCCGCAATGCTAACGAAACGTCGGGACGCAGGTCTAAAGGAATAGCATTTACATCTGCAAGCCTGTGTCTATTCCTCGAACCCATGGTGCGCAAAACAGACGAAGTAACTCGATTAAGAAATGGACTAGACAACTAGATCCGATCCCAACAACCATATTAAAATAGTCGTCATCATTTTTGGAATTTCCGACTCGACATATGTTGAGTATGACTCTGTTATAGTGCAGCTCATGAACCAACTCGTTCACTTTTCTTCGGCTTATATAGACAACTGTGCAAATACAATATTGGATTTACGAGTGATGCAAATTTTATTCATTCATTTATTAATAAACGGGTAAACTCATTACTGAGAAGTTTCAGGGTTGTTCGTTGTTGATTGCTACATATCAACATAGTAACTTAATTACGTCTCAACATAACTAGCATAAAAGTACTATAAAAGTGCTGCTTTTATGCTAGTTATATTCTGTTATAATGTTATTATGTTACTGTGTTAATGCGTTAATATGTAGCAATGAACAACGAATTCTGACAACCCAGTAACCTCTCATGTTTATTATTAATAAATAAAGTTCATCAATAAATACTTTAATATTGAATTAATATTCAGTTTATTGATAAATAAATAAATAAAAGTAGTCGCTCTCGATTGATAATTATGCTCTCAACAAATCGCTTCGTAAGCTCAGAAAAAGTTCACATTGTGACAATATAGACGAGATTGCATATTGTTTACGAATCTACGTAACCAGCAGCAGATTGCGAGTTCTATTTCCACTCTGCTAAAATTTCATCTAGAATTGATTGAGGCTAAATAAAATAAAAAGCTAAATAAAATCGCGAAGCCCACGAATTCGCAATTTTACGTTGCGAGAGAGCCTAGAAGATTCAAGCCGAGTTCTTTGTCCTCGAGTGGACCGCAGGGAAAGTTTGAGCAGCACTGGCCCGGATGACGTACGCTTTCCAATTAAAGATTATCTCGTATAATTCACCGAACATATCGAGCAACCGTTAGCCCGCGTGACATGGTCAATTACTGCAAACGAGAGACCGGACTCGTACACAGTAGGCATTTACCTGCATCGCGTCAAACGCGAAACACCGAGACGCGAGATCACCGATCCAAGGAGACCCGTGAAACCAAGTTCGATGGAGAGCCATCGGTGCAAGGGAAATGCGAGGAAAACTGTGAAGGAGAGAGATTGAGAAAAGCCCTGAGACGCGATTTCGTTGGTCCGAACGGAGTTGAGAAATCTCGGCGGCCAGTCGGAAGAAAGACCGCGCGCGTATCCCAGAACCTTTCCTCTCCTCTGGTTGGAACTGCCGCGGCAAAAGATCGTTGCCCTTCTAAATATAAGTTTGCAAAATCGAACAGCAAAACTGCGGAGTTTTGCCGTGGTCTGTGCGGCTCTGTGTGTATATTGCCGGTAGATCAGCCCCCTTCTTCTTCTTCTTCTTCTTCTTCTTCTTCTTCTTCTTCTTCTTCTTCTTCTTCTTGTTCTTCTTCTTCTTCTTCTTCTTCTTCTTCGTCTTCTTCTGCTAGCCGCACGCTGCTCTCGCGCTCCTCTTTCTAGCGTGTCGCTTGGTCTTCCTCCGCCGGAGCGTATCCTCTCGTTGGCTCTCTCCTACTCCCTCGGGTTCGAGCCCGTATCCACCACCTCCTTCAGGCCCCCTCTTTGGCTCCCTCCAACGCCAATCCCCACTGTTCTTGCTCCGTGACCTCGAAGGCCTACGAATCCGCTCTTTCGTTCGCGTCGACTTTCGGACAAAATTCGCCGGCTCCCCTGAACGTAGTCGTAGGTCAAGATCCGACCGTGCTGCAGTTGATGCACGCCGAACGGGAACCGGAGGATCATCCGGGACCCCTTCTGATTCGGGGTTTCGGCCAAAGCAGGACCACGTGTAGCGGAACCTATCCCTTCTCGAACCTCTCTGGCCAACGACACCGGCTTCGAATTCCTTGCACCGAGGATCTTCCTCGACTTATACGATATCAACGACTAATCGAGGCATTTTAATCGAAATCGATGCGTTGATGGAACTCGTTATTAATTGGGGGTAATAATTGGGACTGTAATTGCTACAGGACTGAGGGTGATAGAAGAATTATTGAATGCAGTAGTCAGGATTGATAGGGAGCTAAACGTAATAACTGAGATTATTTTAAACAAGTAGATTTGATAGTTAGGCTCAACTGAGGACAAGAGGTATTAGGTGTTCTACAATTGATGGATAATTAGGAATAACAGCTGGAGCTACTTATCAGGATTCGTAAGGGACTAAAAATGATAGATTCGTTTAATAAAGAAGTTGGTCTAACAGAGAACTAGACGTAATGAATAGAATTGATGGAGACTTGGTATTGATAAATAAGCAATAAATAATTAGGAATAACAGCTAGGGCTACTAATCAGAATTCATGAAGCACTAAAAATAATAGATGGGGTTAATAAAGAAGGTGGTTTAATAGTTAACTCCAACAGGGAACTAAATGAAATAAATAGAATTGATGGGAACTCAGTCTTGATAAATAAACGATAAATAATTAAAAATAATAGCTGGATATATTAGTCAGGACTGATAAAGAACTAAAAACATGGGTTTAATAAAGAAGTTGGTTTAATAGTTCGGCCCAACAGAGAATTAGACGAAGTAAGTAGGATTGAAGGGGACTATTGGTGCTATTATCTGAATCTGCTAGTCAAAGACCTGTCACGTTATCCCTAATAGAATAGTTAATTCTACACTGTGAATTTGCCGCTTTCTCAACGATCTCAAAGAGAAATTTCCAAGTTCAGGAAAAACTCGGATACGGCAGCGTTAACCAGCCTTCGAAATATCGACGGGAGCCGTTTATTTCTGGCTCAAGAAAGGCGGAATCGCGAGTAAGAACGAAGCTTGCTGGAAGACGAATGATCGATTCGCGAGAGGAGCGAAAACTCGGCGAGCTGGGGATGACGGAGACGGAGAACGACGCGCGAAACAACGGAGATAAAAAAAATCCGCCGGCGTGGAAAAAATAACCGAACCGGAATCTGGGTCAGCGGAGCTCCGCAATCGCGACGTGCCAATGTCAGCTGCGTGGATCGCAAGGCCAGCAAAATTGCGAGCAACGGAAAGAATCCGCCAATGGAGCGTGAACCTCACGAGTAATCTCGTCTGGGGTCCAAACGTAAACGAAAAACGAAAAAAAAACTGTCGAGTTAGGAAAGTATGTATGTACGAGGATCTACGAATCCGATCGGGAATATTCCCCCGATAGAAAATCGCAGCGTTGCACGATAGAGCAGGAATTTCTCCTCGAGTTTTTTCACAACGTGATCATCCCACGAAGCGGACGAAAGTGCAAAGAGCGCACGGAGCGTGCACGTTGCAGCGGCGAACGGCCGGCGCGGCGCGGCGTCATCGTCATCGTCATCTCGTGCATGCGTGGGTGAATAGCCTAGCCGGTCTCGAGCAACAGAGACGGGGCGGGGGGGGGGGGGGCGAAGGGACGGGGGAACCTCGAAGGGGGGTAAGCCGAGAGAACGGAACGAGAAGTTCCTCGCGAAAGAGAGACGGCGCGTATCGTCGCGGCAGAGGGGGATGAGGAGGAGCTGCGAGGAGAAAGAAAGACGCCCGCTACGATTCCGCTCTCCTTTCTTCGGCCTAAAGATCGGAAATATCGCCGGATTTCGGTCTCTAGAGCTCCTCGAGACGTCGAAAGCTCCAACAACGAGGAACGGGGGGACCAGCGACAATCGTCGGGCAAAGTCGGGGCCCGGGCGGGCCGAAAGGATCCCTCGGCGCGTTTAGGGTTCCATCCCTGTCGGACTGTATGGTAGAACGTCGTAGGCGATCCTCGGCAACGGGATGGCAAAGCCGCAACCCCACTCCGTACTCTCGTGGATCCGCTCTGGTAGCTTCTCGAGGCGAGTATTCTACCTTCGGACCTTCGCGCCAGTGCCCCCCACCGGCTGGTATTCAGCCAATCGGCCGCGAGGACGCCGGCGTGAAGCCTACGCGACGGCGGGCAGGCCGATTCTCGCCGGCGCCCCAGCATTTTATACGGAAAAGACTCTTTAACGAAGCACAAGGTGCGCACGCACGACCAACTTCACGCGACACCACGCGCGCACCGCGTCACACGCACACGGGGAGGCGAAAGTGCGACGAAGACGACCACCACGACCACGACCACGACCACGACCGCCGCCGCCACCGCCGACGGAAAAAACGTTTTCCATCTCCTCCTCTTCTCCGGATTCATTTCCCTCTCCGCCACTTGGACATTGCATTTTTCCCGGCGACGAGAGAACAACAACGACAGAGCTCGTAAAACGTGGCGATTCGGCGAGAGGATCGGATGCCGATCCGGATCTGAGCGGTTCGATGCGCCGAGGAAGAGATCGATCTCGCGCCGCGACGAAAAACCACGGAGGATGAGTGACAGCGTGCGCGGCATTGACAGCTGACAGCGCGCGAGAAATCTTCTCCGTCTCTCCCGTACGCCGTCGTCGTGTCTCCTCTTCGTCTTCGATCCCGACCGGTGTCCCCGCGACAGTGTATACCTTTCCCGCTCTAACCTAGCCTCCCTTCGTTCTCCGCGTCGCGTCTTCTTCTTCGTCATTCTCCTTCGGTCGTACTTCGCCGCCCCCACCAGTGACCGACCGCGCCGCGAGTGCCGAACGATGAACTCGGGCAACAGTGTGCCATATTTTGTGATCTTTTTACCTAGCTCCTACCACCGCGATTTAACTGTGATCCACCTACTCTAGAAAACCGTGCACGATCGAGGTAAGGAGACATACTCTAACTTGTAACCAACGCGACGCGCTCGATGGAGACCGCTCCAGAAACGGCTCGCGCGGATGCGCTATCGAGCCTCTATCGAACATTTACTCTCCTCCCGGTTCATCGCCGATTCCGTCGGACATTGTCTGTCCGCGGAATCGCGTGCGCCGCCCGGCTACGCGCATTCCAGAACGAGGACGACGCGCTCCTTCGAGCGCGAAACACCGCCAACTGGATCGACTCGAAGTCGACGTATCTCGCGGGAGAAAGATCCTTTCGTCTCCCCCAGCGGGAGAAACGTACACTCGTGGTGCGTTCCGCGCTGCCGCACTCTCGAAATCGAGCTCCGTTCCCGCATAAACAAACCGCGCCAATATATCGGGTACCGATCGACGATCTTAACAAATGGCCGATTTTAGGCTGACGCCGACACCTGAATTATCGATAAGCCATCGTTCGTTAGGTTTTTAAAAAGGGCACGTGGCAAACAATCAGATGTAAAAAGAGAAAAGTTCAAACACTGGTTTATAAAGTTTATAAAACTAATTAATTTATTTATTCATTTATTTATTGTCGCGTCAGCTTGTACTGTACGCCATTAGCGACCACTGTGAATTACATTTTTTGTACTCTTATATTATATATACGAGTCATAAATAACTTACACAAATAATTACTATGATTAGATGACCAATTTCTGTTTCATCGGAGGAAAATAAGGATTATTCTTTGCTTCATATGCAATTAATAGTACAATTACAAACGTATTGCCTCGAACGAATGCACCGTTATCTGATACCTTGATATTTATATAATCTTTTTCTGCATAAAATATAAAAAATCTTGGAATTTTTGTGTTTCAATTATTCCCATGCGCACATTCTACTTCATCTGCGTTAAAGAACTTTCCCATCGTGTTGACGATAACTAACTTCCCCTTTATAATTCCTCGGAACCTAACGAATGATGCATTAACAAAAATTCGGATGACGAATTTATCCGAAAATCGACCATTTTTTAACATCCTCCCTCGTTCCCGGGATTCGTCACTGTTTATCTTTAATCTGTTTATCATCCTCCATCGACTCGTTCTGTGCGCGTGCCTCGAATATTAATAATTGGTTCCGATTTTTGGAGATCATGCGAAACACTATCGTAGTCACCGGAAAGAGCTCGATCCCGATCGTATATCGCGCTTAAAACCGAACTGAGTTTAACACTAGATTTACGGAGCACGGTCATTTTTACCCATTCCGAATTTCACAAGTAGAGTTACAGAAATCATTTACATTCCTACTGACTTTTATCCATGTAAAAGGCCTAGCATACATCGAAATTACTTCAGTAAATGACATATAAACGTGAAAGTTTTTAGAAAGTAAACAATGAAACAGCGAAGATACTCGAAACCTCCGTAAAACTAGTGTTAACGAATCCCCTGGCTGGACCAGGGGCACGTCATTCGAAATAACTAGCCCTCTCTGCGTTACTCGACTCGTCGAACTCGGTTTCGTCGAGGCAGGTAACGGGAGACCCAGTTTCGACTCCAGTCTCTCGCGTCGAAAGAACGTTTATTCCTGGATATTTTCTCGTGGATGAATCCAACACAAACAACATCAGGGGATATACTGTTGGAGCTCGATCGGCGGGTACCGTTCACCTTGTGACACTGGGCCCCCCCCATAGAGCTTCCTTGCTGTTCCCTTCGACTCGCTTCACCTTGGCGTAATCGATCCGCGATCGGTCAGGTTCGGAGACCGCGTCCGATCCAGTTTCCTCCGTTGACGGCTACCTCCGGGTAATTGGAAGACGACGGTGGCAATCCTCGAGGGTAGATCGGAATCGTGCATTGCTGGATCTCGGGAAATCGGAGACTGTAGCGCGTCTGTTTTTCGGGGAGCACCGTGGCGAGCTCCGAGCGGAGCCACGACCTGCTCTAACCGACTGATCGGCCTCCCGCGGAGGCTCGTCACTTGCCAGTCCGCGTGGAACGTGTCCCGAACAGTTTTCGTGTCGTACCTCTCTCCTGGCGCGCGTAGAGCGTACCAGCGCGCTAGAGCATTTTTCGCGAGCCGCGAGCCACGGGCGCGAGGCAGCCGATCACCCTAGACGAAGAGAAACACCATTTGCATGAGTCGAGAACCGAGAGAGAGAGAGAGAGAGTTGGGGAGAACGAGAGACCGCCGGCGAAGAGGGAGAAGGAAACTGCCCGCTGGGAGGAAAAGAGATATACGGAGAGAGATAGCGAGCGCGTATGCAGATCGCGGCGCTCAAAGAAAAATTCCTTCACCGGCAAAAACTCGACCCTTCGGTCGCGCGAACCGTGGGAAATTTCGACGAGGGGAGCGATTCGAATCGTGGTTGCGCCCTGCGTGGACGCAAAACGAGATTCGAGAACGGATCGAGCCAAGTCGCGAGACGCTACGTCCTCTTCCACATTCGCGTCCAATTTTGGATCACGCATTTTCTGGGTGTCGTCGAGGAAAGCAGGGGATGCGAAGGAAATTGCAATGTGTAGGCAATTGGCATTTTTTGGATATTCTTATAAGATTCTATCAAAGCTTATAGAGAAATTCTTTTTGTTTAGAAAAAAAACTCACATTCACACTCCGTTGCCCTGTCAAAAGAGATTCAAATTTATTATAACATAGCCATTTACACAATTTACATTATTTATGGTCTTCTTTACTTATGGTCTTGTTTACCTGTCAAAAGAGAAACGACATTTAAGTTTCTTCCAACCTTCAATTTCCCTTTCACAAATCTTGTACTTTCTCACTTTTCTTACTCTGTCTCTTTTATTCTCCCTTGTCTTTCTAACTTTCTCGTGGTCACCTCCTCAATATCTCATTCCTATTTCTCCTTACATCCTCTATTGTATCAATCTTTCTGGGTTCGACGTCATGTCGCCAAATTTAAATGAAGATATATATTTTCTTTATGTTCTTAGAGATATACAAGACATCGGTAACCCTGGCGATAGGGTACTTTAATCAGGATTCTTTAAAAAATTTGTAGCATGGTCTAAATACATAGCGTAAACGCATTAATATATTAGGTGAACCGGAAAATGATGTCGTTTTTGCAATTTTAAATACTTGTTTATCGTTTATCAGCTCATTGATTTTTATCGATCTAGCATTGACAATTTGCACACTAGATGGCAAAAGGCTATTGATAACGATAGCGATTATATAATTAATAATTAAAAATAGAAATTTATAAAAAATTGGTTTGTATTTAATGTCAAAGAAACGACATTACTTTCCAGTCTACCTAATACTATCAAAGTGTCCGCTGATTACGTACGAAACTTTGGAACCTTTCACTTTCCGTTATCAACGCTGCACAGCGATATGACGCAATCGTTCTTACCAAAACATGATTAACCGAGATCATTTTATCCGTTTAATTGGGTCTCGCTCAATCGTTATTCAAAATCCATCAGGTTTTTCCCGTGAAGAGGGAGCTCCTATAGCCGTCAGGAGTTTAACCCTTTGCACTCGAGAGGCGACTAAGAAGCGACAGTCTTCGTTTATCTTAGATTTCCTTGAATGTTGAAACGATATTAGTTCATGAGTAGATTCCTAAGGTATAAACTGGTACACTTTGAAGCACTGGTAATAGATATTTTATTTCCACGACTCTTCAATCATGGTAGAAGAAGGTTTAGTCAGAAGGTTTAGAAGAAGGTTGTTAGCTCTTTCTAATTTAACTGTCGTCGAGTGCAAAGTGTTAATCCTTATCGCCACGTTAAACCCTTGCACTATTTTCATGAAAACTTTAAGCCAAACTTGAAAATTACGGGTTAGGCTCGTTGTTAAATTTAGTGTGACTATTCGGGCGCAAGGGTTTGGCACGGCTTTTTCCGAGTTTCACCATAGTGTAAAGGGTTAATACACTAGAAAATACATTAGAGAACATTGTGTATATCATGACTGCTGTCGTAAAATTAACATTGTTTCTCACCTCAAAAAGCTTTAACTATTTGGCAATTACAATCTTCCACAAGTTAAGTGGCGTATCAACGGGGTGAACACCTTTTGTCGCGAAAGCCTAAATTATAACGAAGTAAGAGTCATACAGAGACATTACATGCGATTAATACCATTGCAATTTCCCATTACTTGTATAGTAATGAGTTCCTCCCATTTATTGAAGCAAATAAGCAAATATTTCGGGGGTAGACTTGTAAATATGGAGCATTGTGATCTCACAAAGGATGTTGTAAGTTTCCTTTATGAGAATTTTATAACAACTATATGCCGACCTCTCTGACAATAGAAGTTCGACTCATCTACAATAGTACAGTAACCATTAATTACATTCGTCTTCTGTTTGAAAAATCACAGGTGCCAGACCTAACCCAGATCTACCCCTAGTACATACGTTATGCATTTTTACTCGAAAAGCAGGTGCCATGATGAATTGTAAACGAATGCGAAATTCCTTGCTATACCCAACGATAACTCATAGGAAATTTTTGAAAATATACGACGGAGGATAGAGAGACATCAACGCGAGGGATGGCATGTGGGATCTCGGAGGGGGATGAGCGCAACGGAGATGATTCGGTTAGATTTTCGAGGTGTGAAAGCGACAAGAAACAATTTGCCGCAATCTAAACTAATGCCGCGAGAGATTCCGCGACAATGTTGCCAGGTTTTTTTTCGAGTTCAACGACTTGCCGCTAGGCAAGCGAGGCGGGAGACACACGGAGTTTGAGAAATGTCAAGAAACGTAGGCACCGTCTTCGCGGCGGGGGAGAGGAGTCGCGAGAGGAGAGACGAATGCGAAAGGAGAAGAGAGTCGGTGAGACAGATGGAAAAGGAGGAACAGGAGAAAGAGCCGCGGATAGCAGACGTGGCAACGGCGCGAATGCAGAATGCACGCTGACATAAAACATACATATATGCAGGATGCAGCGGGCAGCATCCCGAGCCTTCTCTTCTAGGAGCGAATCGCATGCTAGACGCGATCGTTCCTCGACGCAACTCTACTCCCAAACGCTGATGGCTACCCTTGAAAACGGGACGCGTTCTTCTCGAGACGTTTCGCGGCAATCGATATTTATCGCGTTCGAAGAACACGGAGTGCATCGTGCGCACACTGTCCGACTGACTGATTATCCATTTGCATTACGCTGAAAATCTGAAAAAACGGTGCCAAACCCGTGCTCCCGAATGCTCGCACTAAATTCAACGAACCTGGCTCGTGATTTTCAAGTTTAGCCTAGAATTTTCGAACCTAGAATTAACGAGCCAGACTCGTGAAAATAGTTCAAGGGGTTATAGACAAGCCCCAATTTGATACACAAATTTTAGCCTTTCTCGCGTTCATACAGAATTTGTTTTCTTTTTTGTTTCTTTATATGCTTCGTATATGCTTCACATGTCGCATCGACTACAAGGTCATTAGCAACAAATATAAAATATTAACAGTAAACCTATCGACGTTCATGTGTATCTATTTTGACTACTCTTGGAGGCACTCTTTTTAATTAAATGCAAAAGTATTTTACGTGGAATTCAATTGAACAATGCATACGAAATTGTATATGTATAATTCATATATTGTGTATAAGAACTATATACACAAATTTGTGAACAGTCATTTAACAGATCGTGGTAAGTTTAAAAAGGTGACGTAGTTGCAAATTAGCTTCCTTAACTAATAATTGAAATTGTTGTTTTTTAATACAAAATCACTAATAAACGGTGTAGTTCTAGACATTTTATTCGTTCTTATTAATTCTCTTGGACGATAAGAAAAATATCGAAATAAGGTTGATTCGCAAGTGTTTCAAACGATGCTCTTGGACTCTCGAATGCTATCTCTTACACATACTCTCTTGAAAAATCTGATAACATGGACGTAGTAACCGATGCTCAAGCAGCACGTATTCTAAATTTCAATCTTTCTTTAATTATAAGAGCAATTGCTATTACTAGATTGCGAATATTTATACAAATTAATATTTTTATAGATACAGAAAAAGAATTAAAAGTGAAACGAAAGTGTTTTTTATATTCTAAACGGTATATTGTATGCATCGTTATTGCTATTTTTTTATGTATTCTTTTTTGTGCACATTCTCGTGGATTTCTTAATATTTTCATTCGTTATAAATGCATGAACATTCGCAGTCTAGCTATTACGGTCTCTTCTATGAACCTTAAAAGAGTAGAATAGCTTATGATACCAATCTGTTTTCATTTGAAGAATCGATTTTATTTTTTCCTTTTAACTATATGACTATGTATAACATAAAAAAGAAAGTTGCTTACGCAAACATTATGCAATTCTATAAGCCTCATTCAAATAAATACCACCTTTTATTTCAAACAAAATTTAGGAAAATTTTATTTTGCTTGACTGGGATTTTTCCCGATCTTGCTACGCGGGTTGAAGTATAGCGCAACGTTACTTTGCATGTGTTCTCAAGAAATGAGCCCTAAAGATGCAAAACGCATAGGTTTATATACCCTAAATTAAGTTAAAACGGTAGTGGGAATTGATTTCATGTATGGAGATGCGTAGAGGCACGTGCCTCCTATTTTTTCGTGGAAATCAGTACCGCGACGCGCCCTATCTTCTTAGTAAAAGCTTTATCAGAAAGCCGTGGTCACATCCGCTCAAAAAGGCAATTGTCACGAAGGAGAGGTTTCAAAGAAATGACAAAAACCGAGTGAAGTCTCCATACGTAACGATCTAATAAAAGTTGAGAATCTACTAATATCAATTACAGTCGGTGTAATAACCAATTTAAAATAAATGGTAGATGTACGAATACTTCTTATACTGACTGTATATTTATGTTTCGATATGCTTACGTTGCATTAGCGAATATATTTTTTTAATATCACATTAGTAATGATAGAAAAAAAACTATAGAGATAACTAAATAATGTTAAAATTTCTTTTATCAAACTTGGATACTATTAATTTCTTCATTGTATCCGAAGTAATATTATACCATTTATGTTGTAATAATTCATCATAAACGTTTTTGATATATTAAACATTCTTTCCAAACTTTTCTATCTAAACGATCCCACAATTCCACTATAAAATTAAATATGGCACTGAACAGATGTAACATTATTAAACGTTGTTAAATACACATGCAATATACAATTTAGCAATAAAAGTTGTGTAGTAATAATTTACTATATTAATTATTGTATATTAATCATTTATTGAACTTAGTAAGTGTACAAATATTTACGAAAGAAATGTACATTGTACATTTATTCTCGGTACATTTATTTGCGTAGATGCAAGAAACGGGGTCATCGATACGCGCGTTTGTGATTTCCCGGGCGATCGCAGTCCCATTCGCGCGACTCGATATTTTCGGCCGCCTTCGAACCCCTTTCTTTTATCTCGAAACGTAGCTGACTGAACGACGGTACGAGGGAGCGAAGGACGAAGAAGAGAGAGGGAACGAGCGCATCGTGGCTGCTGAACCTGACCTCCGACAATGCATGCCGGCGTCGGCGGCATTCCGTCCAAGTCTCTGCGCGACTCTCTCTCTCTCTCTCTCTCTCTCTCTCTCTCTCTCTCTCTCTCTC
>NW_026533255.1:1144630-1152064 GCF_026225885.1 Hylaeus anthracinus | reverse complement strand
CTCTCTCTCTCTCTCTCTCTCTCTCTCTCTCTCTCTCTCTCTCTCTCTCTCTCTCTCCTCTCTCCCTGCGTGCTGGTTATTAAAATAAATTAGAGACCCCGAGGAACCGTCGATACGGTATGCACTTCGGAATCGTCGACGTCTCCGGGGGCGAAATTTCGCGAAAACTCCGCGAGCCATCGACCGAAGGACATCAACTTCTCCTTTGTCCTTCGCTCGTGATTTGTACACTGTTACGCGAACGACTTCAGGGTCGTCCCCGGTGTCGAGGATTCAGCAATCGGTCGTACACTCGGTCAAGGTTGCGCGATTATCGCCACGTTAATACCTTGCCGATCCGCTGCGCAAATGCTCTCGAGCGATACCGAACGATGTTTCCTCTAGAACCGGTACATTCCACAGATTTGACCAAAGAACGTTGTCAAATATTTATCTGAATTTTTAAGCATACTTCTCGATTAGACTATTTATTGCAAAGTGCCACGTGGTTTCTCGTAGTCTTCTTCTTTCAAGAGCGAAACCTTTTTATGATTATATTATTTAATAGGTTGATTGCCACGTGAATTTTTGCGAATGTTTCTGAGAAAATCAAAGTTTGTTTTGAGACTACTGAAACATGAATAATGTAACGTTCGTCATAGTATTTATTTTTATAACGCTGTTAAAGTTCATGAATCTTAACCAGATTTATTGTTTTTAACACTTTCAAAATTATGTTACTTAGTTCCATAATAAAAAGCCCTGTCACCTACACATGACTTAGGATATTAGTGACCAGATTTGCAGGTACATTTGAGTTTAAATGGGGATTAATATACAGGGTGTCCCAAAAGTCGGGGAGGAGCCGGAAATGGGGGGTAGCTGAGACGATTCTGAACAACAATTTCCTTTGCAAAAATGTCGGATGGGGCTTCGTTAAGGAGATATTAAGCGAAAACCCCGACCAATCAGAGCGCGCGTAGACCGTTCGTGCGGCCGCGGTAGCGAAGGCTACGCGCTGACCGCCGCGCTTGTACGCGAACAAGTGACTCGACGTGCATCGAAGGACATTGACGCTGCCGCCTAGCGCGTAGCCTTCGCTACTGCGGCCGCTCGAACGGTCTACGCGCGCTCTGATTGGTCGGGGTTTTCGCTTAATATCTCCTTAACGAAGCCCCATTCGACATTTTTGCAAAGGAAATTGTTGTTCAGAATCGTCTCAGCTACCCCCCATTTCCGGCTCCTCCCGGACTTTTGGGACACCCTGTATATTAGGTAGTCCCAAAAGTTTCTTCCATTTCTTTAAATAGTAATACATACACAATATTTTATGTCTAATGTTACATTACTGAATTGCGTACGATTCATTTTGCTCCATTACTAATAACCATTACTGTTACATTAACATCTAAGTAATTAGGTTGCCTATTTATATAAACACTGCCACACAAAATAACTGAGTCCAAGTCACAAAAGAAACCTAATAATATATCGTGTTTAACCTATAGTTTTAGTCATTGTCCTATATGAGGTTGATTAATCCTATTTCTTTTAGAAAAGTTGGAGTGGTTTTGCGAGATTTGAAGTCGTGAAATGGTTGTTGGACAGTCCTTGGTTCATTCCTTGTCTTCAAAAATTTTACGTTTTCTGAATAATGTAGTCTGACCTGAGTCGATGACCTACTCGACCCTTAACTCTTTCGCCACCAATTCTGGACGAGAATTTATAGGGGTTTGAAAATTGATTAGTCTGTAAAAGATGAATCGAAGCAGGGTTAATTGAACTTTCATGGTCGCGAGCACTGTTTCTTGTTATTTCTAAAGACATTCGCAAGGTGAATGTCTAATTACGTAGAGCTGGTATCGCTCAAAATTCTGATTTAGACATACGTATACGAATTCGAAAGATATTTTTAAGTAATCTTGGGTATATGACAATTTTATGAACGCCAAGAATCAGAAATATAGTAGAATCAATATCTAAAATAGTGCAGATTATGTGCAGAAATACAAAACACTTAAAAAGTCATTCAACGTAATACTAATTATTATTAATATTCATAAAACTTTTCAACTATTTACACTAGTTATTACTCGACTATTACTCGATATGTATCAGTTACAAATAATTTACATAGTTGCATGCCTTTCATTCGTAATCACGTTTAGTGAAAATGTTCAATCCAACGATAAGACACTTGCGATACAAATCTGCAGTGTACTTTTCCTTCCTAACCGACTTCGAAAAGGAGAAGGTTACTCAATTCTTTGACTCGATATATCTGCGATCAAAAATGCTAATGTGCAGTGGAAAAGAAAATAACGCTTGATGCCTCGATCACTTTCACCTTCAAACTATTCTCGACTGTTACAAAATAATTGTACATCTGCGACGCTCGTGCAAATTAGTTCTCGAGCTAAAGTGAGTTCGAATGCGTGTACTTATAGAGAATTAACGAGCGAAGACACGTATCGACTTAAACGCCACGTGTATCGAAGGAAAGATTCTTATTATAGCAACTGTATCTGACAGCTGTCGTCGCAAGCTACAGAATTCTTAACTACACATCGACGAGAAATAACCGTTTACCAGATCGTGAACATTTTCGAGGCTGGATTTCAGCATGATCGCGGAGACAACGGGTTGGACTTCCGTGAACGTTCCCGGACGAACGAGCAAGCTGAAAGCACGTCAGACAGAGCGAAAGAGCATCGTTCACGGTGCACGTCGAGGCACGCGATGCAAAAGGCAGCAAGAAGAGCGAAAGAAATTATATTCCACGGACTGTACCAGTAGAACTGACCACGGACAAACCCGTTCATATTGTCTTACCTTCCCGCAGCCGCGGCCGCGGCCGCGGCTGGGTTCATCGTGTCTGCGCGTCGGCGTGTCGGCTGTTAGCATACGTATGATATGATAAAAAAAAAAGAATACTGTGACGCGAGCACAAGGTTACTGCCACAACACGGTGATACGCACCACTCCACCAAGGCTGCCAGCCTCTCGCGATCGCCTCGACCGGAATGACGCTTCTTTCACTCTCCGCGACGATTGAGCAAATTATTCATGCGATCCGTCCGAAACATTTTCATCTAACAGAGCTGAAGACTTATATCGAACTAAACAGAATTTGATCTATGAACTGTGATTTAATACAGCATCATGTTCGATTTCTTAGGTACTAGCTCTACCAGAATCTTCAAATCTTAAATTTTGATCTCTAGAAGCAAACCAGGTACCAAACATTTGCATCTAGTAGTGAGCTAACGGAACGTAGAGGTTTTTAACTTGAAGCCCTGAAGAATCTGATCCTTGAACTACGATTTAATCGCAACGTCAGGTTCTGTTCTTTAGGTACTAACTTTATGAGAACCTTCTTTCTAATTACGACTACGCATACAACGTCTTAAATCTTGATCTCTGTTAATAAATTAAATACCAAACATTTGCATTCAGAGGGTGAGCTGACAAAACGTAGAAGCCTTCAACTTGAAGCCTCCATGAATCTGATCTTTGAACCGTGATTTAATACAGCCTCATGTTTTCGAAAATCTTAAATCCTGATCTCTAGAGTCGGATTAGTTACTGCGTGTCTTTCTTGTGTTTACTTGAGCACAAACTTTGATGAAACTGGTGAAGATATTGTTAGCAATATGATCTCTCTACGCTACAATACGTTGGTAGCATTGCTCCTTTTTGGCGATGCGTTGTGTTTTTGTTTAATGCATCACGTTGCATATGCGCTTCGCGTCGCGTCCTTTTCTTGCTATATAATATCAGTTTGTAATTTAACTTTTCATATATATATATATATGTATTAAACGAAATATGCGTAAACTCTGTCAGATATGTGCATTTTTCAATCTCAATATATAATTCATTAACAGATTCCTCGAAGCATGTGGTTTACTTTGAAGTACTTCGTGTTCGTACCCGGAGGCATTAAACGTTCCCTCCCTTTTTTCCAATGCAAGTATAACGAGTCGAAGAAAAGGAAAAGTGCACTGTCTGTAGATTCGTCCCACAAGTGTTTTAGCATTGTATTGAAAATGTGTACCGAAGGAGTGTATCAACCTTGCATGATAATTCTTAAATGATTATGGGAGGAAAACACACAGTTGATATTGTAATAACAATGTAAATTGTCTGGAACTGGTATCAAGAACGAGACGACGTGTGTGAAAGAGTTAAAGAGTCTCATCCACGATCAACAAACGTAGACATCTATCACGCGAGACTCTAGATAAATTCTCGAAGTTGAATCATAATTTACTGAAACACAAAGACTGAGCAATTTGAAAATTTGCAAATTTGCATCTTTGATAAAAAGTTGCAAGTATAAAATCCTCAAAATTGACTCAGGCAGGCGTTAACAATGTATGTGTCTATGAAAATTTATTATTGGACTGTGGAAGTTTATACATTTATGGATGTCAACAATAAATATATGTGACACTATGTAGAAGATAAGAGACATTTTCATTTAAATTTTACTTTATTATCTATATCTATAGAAATATGAATTGGAATAAAGATTCATGGGTCACTTATTATAAATACTCCAAATCGGTTCATTAATATACAATTAGTTCCCTATTTCGATAATTGTCACTAGAAATTGTGGCAAAACTATACTTAATAATTAAGTAATTTTTTTTTAAAAGTTTCTAATACATGGGTAAAATTGACTGACTTAATAGTTCAAGAGTTAACTATCCAATACTCAATCAAAGAATTTCAAGCTGTGTGACTTCCATCCGCCTTCATGAAAAAAAGTCTAAGCCATCCAAATCTTCGCTACTTAACTCTAAAATTTCTAACATTAAAACACTCAACTATATTATCAAAGAAAGTTTCAACTACGACATCTGCAAAGTAAAATTACAAATCGAGTCGAAAGAACGCAGGATCCGTCCTTGAGCAGGAAATTAAAACAGAATCCCACGGCGTAAATCCTGAAAGTCGAGCCATAGATCACGATAAGTAAAAAGAAACGCAGAAAGCGTAGAATCCCGGCAGCATCGTCTCAATTAATATCGCGGTCGCATTCGAAGTGGCCGGTTCGGTACCCGAGTCCTCAAGATTGTGGTTCTGCTACAAGTCGACGGAGCAGCGCAAAAAGGAGGAAAGGGAAGAGAAACAGCGGGACGAAAAGGGGGTCCGAGTGAGCTGAGGGAGAACTAGCGCGTAATCCGACACGTTCTTACATGGATGCAGCTGGATCTTAAATTCAATACACGCGTGTCGCGTTTTTTTCTTGCGAACGCCGCTCGATTTTTTCGACGAATAATTACTCGACGATCCGACGGTCGATCATCTCGATTGATTAAGATAAACGCGCGGCCTAGAGAACGACCGATCTTCTCGCGAGTCAATGGAAACCGTTAGTCGAGAAAGGATCCTGGCCCCGCCATGCAAAACTGGATGACGCGATGCGACTGTATCCTGGCCGCGGACGCTCGTCCTCGTCTATAATTCGCGGGAATGCGGAAACTCTACGAGTTCCGCGTACAGGCGTGAAACCACCAGATGGGGGGGGGGGGAGACAGTAGATTTGTTTATCATACGCCCTGGGACAGGATCTCCTGGAAGCGTTTAACCGAAACGCGCGAAATACAAGCAGGTGCGTACAGGTAAATGGAGAAACGAAACAGGGAAAGAATCAACTCTTGAAGGTGCTAAAAGAAATTCATAAATTTTTCCAACTGTGATCATTGCGAAAATCTATCCGGCAGTAAAATGTGAGGGGATTTCAGGCCACACATCCGTGAAATAGTACGCTTTTTGCGATAAAAAGTGATATAAAGTGATAAAAAATAAAACAAGGACAAATGTTTTGTTATGGGAGCAAATGGTATATGCTCTTTCAGATGCAAGAAATTTCAATCCGATTGGACCATCCGTCTCGGAGTAAGAAGCAAAATAAAATTTTTCTGTTTTTCTTTTGCAAAAATAAACGAGTAAAAAATGACAAATCACAAAATGTTTTATTTGCGGGACCTACTGGAAGAAATATTCTACAAGATGGAAGAGGTATCACTCTGATTAATCAAGCCATCTCGACGTAATCAGCAAATATATCTAAAAATTATGGTTTTTTGCAAACAAAAACGGGTAAAAAATGACATCGCGAAAAATCTTGAGAATGAGACAACCGGGGAGACGTCCACTATAAGATGCAGCAGGTTTCATTCCGATTGGTCTAGCCATCTCGGTGTAATCGGTGAAAATACCTTGAAAAAAAAAATATACATGTCGAATTGAGTAACCTCCTCCTTTTCGTAGTCGGTTAAAACAAAAGAAAACTCAAAGTCTACAACGTGTTTAGAATATCAAAATAATGGAAATTAAGAGGTATATACACGAGTGAGGGAAACTTGAAGGGATGATCGTGCGAACAAAAATAAGACGCAAGTAGAGAATGATGAGATTGCGTTCGGGGCTTCTTTGTGTCGGAAATGGGTGAGTCATACTATTAGCGGTGCGGCAAAAGCAATACTTTCAGGAATTCATAATTTACGCGCGAGGCTTCAAACGCAGTTTCATTATTCTTGATTTTCATCTTCTTTTTGGAAGTAGCATCACCTTTTAAAATTGCGGGTACTTATTGTGAGACACTCTATATGTAGACATGTATAATAAAAAAGAAAATGGAATATATGATACCATTATTTAACTCTCACAGTAGATCTTCGCTATACATTCTTATTCTTTTGCATGTAGTAATGTTAGAAATTTCTATATTCTTAATTATACTCCGTAATATTTCATTCTTATTCTACCATCATAATTTATTATACATAGTAAATCATTAAACATTTATAAGGAAAGTAACGTGTAAATACATTCCCAAAAAACTTATTTTTGAACGAAGATTTCCGCATCGAACATGTTTGAATTACTAAAACTTTCAATTATTGACGAATAAGTTAATTTTTGCCTGCAGACCCCCAATATTATGAACTAATTTTAAATTTCTATGTATATGCAGAATATACATTATAGTTAACCCAACCCCGACATAAGCACTATGAAATTTATGAAATTGCACATCTACTGGTATACTTTCACTAAAATATTTCACTTTGCGTATACTTTGCATTTCGAATACGTACATATGTATACGTATGTGTTTACAATTAATAATATGCGTATACTCCTATCTAAAATTTACGATCTGTATACGTATATTTTTATCAATTATAATTCGTATACGTATAAATATAATTACTTGTGTGATTTATCATTACTTTACATATCCATTTGGTGAAAAAATGTTTATTTTTAAATATATTAAACATATGCAATATATATATATTTAATATGAAGGATAAACAAGTATTTAAAATTCCAAAAACGACAGTACTTTCCAGTCTCCCTAATATTTATATATTATATGTGATAATAAATATATATATATATATATATATATATATATATATATATATATATATA
>NW_026533255.1:1024994-1144620 GCF_026225885.1 Hylaeus anthracinus | reverse complement strand
ATATATATATATATATATATATATATATATATATATATATATATATAAAAGAATATACGTTCATATATAAGAGCATATACTATTGAAAATATATTGAGAGTTGAAAAATATTCGGTGAGAAAAAAAGTTTCGGAAATACTGAGTTAGATCGACAGCTGGTGTTTAAATCAGTTGGATTAGAGTGACAAGTCGGCGCGCGTCGATGAATTTGCGAAAAAAATGAAGTCCTTTGGACGAGGATGACGAAAAACTCGACAGCATCGGCGGTGCGTTGTAAACGAATACGTGCTGCGCGCGGTTAATCGAGTATCTCGTGTCGTCGCGTCGAAGATGTATCGATTGCTTCTTTTTCTGCGTCTTAATGAGCGCTCTGCGTTACGCGATCGAGTTTCGGAGCGCGGGTGGTCGGATTCTGCGGCACAGATGGAAAAAGTTCTTCTCTATATAAAATCCTGAACAACAAATGAATGATGATGAACAATCGATACTTCTTAGATGAAATTAAATCCAATTGTTTGGTACGAAATAATCATCAGATGATACATTTCCAAGCGTTTTATCGATTGATAATTATTTTAAACACTTTTTATATATATGTTATTTTTGTATTATGTGATTTATATTTCGAAACATTCGAAGCATATGGAATTCATTTTAATTCTTTAATGTATTAAAATGAAGAGTATCATAAATATTAATGGTCGAAATGGTTTTAGTCAAATAAATGTAAGACTAAACATTGATTTACATAAATGTATTATTTGAATCTTGGAGAAATATCATGTAACAGTTAGAGTCGAACAAAAGTAAAAATTTGAATTATAGAATGAAACATATCACGATGCAAGACTAAACATTATGTACATAAATTTATTATTGGGTGTTACAGTCAAATACAGCTTCGTTGAATTATATATGAGTCGTCTTCGGGGAATATTAAAATTAGAACACAAGGTTTATCCTCTCTAAATTTCTCAGTAGAATCTTGTAACAAGGGCGGATGCACAAATTCGGCTAGGGGAGAGGGGAAGGAGGCGAAACATGTTTTAAATTTCTTTTTGCACGATTTGCAATTTATTTCTGAATTATTTACTAATATTTTTATTCCATACCTAATTCTGTGACTGAATTAGTCGTCTCAATTTTTTACTCACATGTCCTTCGTCCAGTCTTAAAAATATATTTTTTATTTAATTACAAAAGCTATTAAATCGCGTGAACGTCGAGAATAAAATGCCATGCGTTGATTTTATTCCTTATCTAGATATTATTCGAATCGAATGTTACATACCTCTAAACACTGAACGTCAATCGTTTCAAATGGATTCATTCTTTTTAACAAATCACTCTAATATACATTGGGAGAAAGAATCAGAGATATAATTTTTGTTCGCTAAACTCCCACAACGAACACGAAAATTTCTCGCAAGAAAGTTGATGATGATTACTTTGGAAGTATGAAACTTTATATCGGAAAAAGGATCGATTTTAGGTAATGCCAGTTCTCCGCGGATTTTACCGACACGTATTTCGCTGACATTGAAGCAATTGAATATTTCAGAGAGCAATGATTAATGAACGACTCCCGTTCCAGTGAATGTAACAAAAACCTGGCGAAAGATACATGAATACCGTTAATTAGATACGAGAATCGCACGACTCGGCGCGACTCATTCAGAGGGACAGAAACGATTCCGTCATTTCAAATTTTCCTGCTTTTCGATTCTCGAGCCATTCTATGTATGTAAGTACGTGTGCAGCAAACGCTGCAAATGTTCTTCATTGAATGAAAAATGTCGGAGGCATTGTATACGTTACTATATTTTGAATAAACTGTATTACTAGAAAGTTTTTCGCTGTAATTACAGCCTTTTTTGGTTTGATTACTGTAATTTCAATTTTTTGCATCGAAAAATAGTAATATATTGATTTATCTTATTTTTGTTGTAGTATTACTATTGTAGACATAACCATAGTGAAAAGAATTGAAGTCACAGTTAAAGACGTCATACTGATATAGGGTATTTAAACTATAATAACTTGTTTTATAATATTATTCATGTGAACAAGTTAAAATTGAAATAATCATTTTTGTACAGTATTTTTTAATTTTACACAAGTTTTCTTCAAAGTGTATAGATTCATGGATTCAAATTCAAACTGGTGGCGATCAGCTGAAAAAGTTCCGGAACATATCGCAAAATATCGAGAGAAGCATGATTAGACACAATTCTCCAGTATTTTTTCCGTTACAAATTTTAAAAAATTTACTTCAAAGCGTATAATAGTGCAACATTGAAATATTGATAAGAACTCAAAATAACGCTCAAGCTCAAGCTTAAACGTACGAATACGTTCAAATTCAAACGTCTTAGATTACGTAGATTTCACATAAAAAATTTCGAAATATTCGCTAATTTATTTAGAGTGTCAAGTCAACTACCTCATTAGTCTCAGAAATGCGCGTTCATAAGTTGTGAAAATTAATTTCAACAACCGAATTGTCCGAACCTATTCATCCCGAATGAACATTCATCTTGCGTAACGAGAGCCTGCGTTTCGAAAGTGAACCATTGTTTACATTAGCGTGTGAATACGTGGTTTTCTTGCCGTCTGAAAAGAACCACTCTCCGTCGAGAATCTTCGAAAAATGGCCGGCCATAAATAAGACGGCAGAATTTCCACGTGGATTCGCTAATAAACATACCACCCATAGAGATGCCCGGTATATTTGTATGCAAATCGATTGTAATGCGCGAAGAAGGGGGGAGGGCAGAGAAGGAAGAGCGTGGCAGAGTAAATGCACGCCGCCGACGTCGGTTGTACGCAACACGCACGCACGCATACATATTTATACGCGTGCGGAGTGCGACCACGAACGCGTGAACGTGAACACGCATGCGCGCGCGCGGGAGAGTGCGTGCACGCACGATGACTCAGAAACGAGTCCACGCGACAATGGAGCAAAAGAAGAGGATGAAGCGCCAAAGAGGAAGAAGCCGAAATATCGCGAAACGCTTTTAGTACATCCTATAGTTCGGTCGCTTCGGATTTTACATACGTCACACCTCCTTTTAGAATCGTTCAGGATTTTTACAATTAAAATATACTACTTACTATTTCGACTATGTTTAAAATTAAAAATTACCATTTACGTACTACTTCACTGATTCTTCCTGAAATTTTCCAATTTTGATTTTCATCGACGAATGACTCATTCTGTCGTTCAGTCTCGGATTCAGATAGAAACAAGGTAACTCCAGAGTAAAGTCCTTGCTCCCTCCTTCTTTTTGGAAAAGTTTAAGATTTTTTACGGAAGCCACATCGCTTTCGGTATGGAGGTGTTTGCATGAACACGTGGTGTGAATAGTAGTAATAATTAACGAATAACGTCAAATAGTATAGATTTAGCAGTGTTTTTTGAGTTGGAAGTTAAAAGATTAATAATCAATACAAACACTTCATGCAACAGGCTTGAACAATTTTTATAACGAATATAAATTGTAGATTCGTTTACAAAGTAATTCGTTTACATTCCATTTCTAGATTCCTAAATTAAAATCTATTATCGGTTAGCTTAAATCGTATTCGCGAATACGATTTGGTCGACTCGGGTGTGCGGTATCGCTTCCAAGTTCGGTGACCGAGCGCCTGTGACACGAGATGCGTTCGTTCCGCTCATCCTGGTGTATTTTGTTTACTCTTTCGTAGGGTGGTTCACGTATGGCTAAATATCAGCACGAGATAAGAGAAATCGATTCCAAGATTGCATTTATGACTAACATCAACTATATGCGAATTTTCTGTCTCGATGTTTCGCAAATAATTGAGAATTACGCAAATACAATAACAAATATAAAAATATTAATTTTTGATTGCAAATTCCATTGGTCCCAACTGTAACATAAACATAAATAATGTAGTAAAGGAATTAGTAGGAATTCACGAGGAGTTTGTGTATTTTGCGGTTTAAATAATTGAATGAATTTAATGATTGTAGGACAAGTGAAAGGAATTGTACGATTGTAGGAGATATTTGGGGAGTCATCGCAGTTCTTTAAAATGTAATGCAATCCTAACTAATTTACACTGAAATCTATGCAAATTGGAGAACATTAGTTCCTCTTCTCGAGAAGAAAGTCATCGGGTCCGTTATATCCAAGACTCCGTCTCGTTTAAAGGGGCAACAGTCGTTTTAATTGGTTATGCAGTGAGGAGTATGTACAGTTGCCCTCTAAGAGGGTCACCAGACCTGAAACGATCTAAAATGTCTGCCCAAAACAGAAGGGATTAAGTTTGATTACGGAGCTGATGACTTCCTCTCAGAGGGCAAGATTTAATGCTCCCTAGTTGATGTTACCCTTCGTACGTTCTGTTATTGGTGAAATATAAGCTAAAAATTAGTAAACTATTGCTAGATTAAGAATATTACATATAATAATATACAGTGGAGAACATAACTGTACTGTAAATTTATTTTCTATTGCGATTAAAATTAAGGTATACAAAAAATAAATATAAGAGGAACATTTTGCATATTCAATATAATATAAACAATTGTTTAAAATTCTCGATGTGTTATTGTTCAACAAGGAATATTCATTGATACAGTTGTGCGCGATATTTTTAGCAATATGATTTTCTAGTTGCAAGAGCTTACGGGTGAACAACACATCGAGAACTTTACAAAATTGTTTACATTAAATAAATATACCAATAATCTTGTTGTTATTTACCTGTAAGCTCTTAAAACTAGAAGATTATATTGCTAAAAATATCGTGCAAAATTGTATGAATGAATATTCTTTGTGACAGGTAAATAAAAACACATTGAGAATTTTAAACAATTGTTTATATTATATTGAATAGTGTAAAATGTTCCTGTTACATTTATTTTTTGTATACCTTAATGTTAATGGGAATATAAAATGAATTATACGAAATCTGTGATTATTGGTACAGTTATGGCCTTCACTGTATACTATATACGAATTATGTATACGAATTTGTATAGCATAGTAAACTACGAATTTAAACGGTCAAGATTCAATTCTTTGATTGATTGACGCGTTCAATCGGTCCTCATCAACTAGATATTTCATTTGAAATATTTGAAAATCAAGTATAATTAAATCTATTACAAAAGCCAATGATACTGATCAAATCTATGAGAATGTGCACAGATGCAAAAGCACATAAAATATCAGCAATAATATACCATTTAGAAGATAAGACACGCTTTCATGTCAATTTCGATTCTTTCGATGTATCTGTGAAAATTGGAATGGGGATCCAATAATCCAATAATTAGAAGTTTCGATATGGTAGTTGAAGTATAACAATTAGAAATGCGACTGTGTAGATGAGCTAATCTCTCGAAATTCTCTTGATCGAACTATTGATATCTGACGATAATGCTACCATGTTTCGAAGATCCTATCCGTTCGAACTCGGCTACTCCGAGCGAATAACAGCAAGCAAAAGCCTTGTTATCTACCATGATAATCAGTGGGACTATCAACTTTCACACGCGTGGTAGTTTTGGGGGTAGTCGAAGATGCTTTCTTGCTGAAAAGATCTCTATCATCGCTCTACCAACTTTCTTGTCCACGAAAAGTCCAAAGCCACTATTCGCTCTCTAATCTGTACCGTTACTTCTAAAAATAACAATATTTACAGGGCGCATGGACTGTCCTCCAATCTCAGTAATATGAAAATTGAACACTAAAAACGGGATCCTCCGTCGTCGTGGTAAAAATTAGGACGCGATTTTTTGCAAGATAGCAAAGGCCAGGCCGGCGAACTATGATAAACAAATGAGACTTGGCAACGCGGCTGGCAAACGACTGCAGCAGCCAAGGCCTGTCAGACTTTTCCCTCTCTCTGTCTGGTCCTCCGGTTTTTCTCTCGTCTGGTCTCGCTTCTACGTGGCGAGTCTCCGTCTTGGTCGGCGTTTGACCATCTTTCTCCCGCGACGCTGGGCGTCTTTCTCTGTAGGACTCCTTGCACCGACGGTAGGATTTCCCTCTCCTCTTGCCTTCATGTTCGTTGCCTCTCCCCCCACCAGGGCTAACCCAGAACCGAGAGAAAGAGGAGGCTACGGCACCGTGGTGGGGAAATCGCGGAGGCGGAGGAGGAGGAAGAGGCACACAGAGAGACTCTTATTTGCTTCTTTCGTTATTCCTCTTATTTCCCTGCCCGCCTTCACCAGCGGCACCTTCTTCTTTCATTGCTCTCCTTCTTCTGAACACTCGAGCCGCGCAACTGCGCTCGGCTTTTGCACCCCCCTCGTTCGCGTGCTTTCGCGCGCGCACTCCGTTTGCGGTTTATTTTTATTGCGATCTTCTCTTACCCCCTCGAGCCTCCCGCGCTCCCCCCTTCATCCAGCTCCGTAACTTCTTCCTTTTTTTTTCGCCTCCTTTTACTTTTTCCGTCTCTTTCGCGTACGGCTCCCTCGCCACGGAGTTGTCCGTGGTCAGTGTGTATACTTTCGACGCACAGGGGATGGCGACGAGAATGCGCGCCTCGGCCTTCGGCGAGTACTCTTTTTCCCGAGGCTGCTTTTTTCTCGCCTTCCTCTTTTTTCCCCCGCTATCTTCTTTTTTATTCTTTTATTTATTCGCGAGATAATCCCGCCCCCCACCCCACCCCATCTCCCACCCCCCCGCGCCCGAGCAGGTTAACGCTGAAGCGATACGGTTGAACGTTGGGTGCGGTTGAATCTTAACCCTTTAACCTAGAAGGTGTAAGACTCATGGTACAGAATTTGAGTCAGAAGATGAAAAACTAGGAATTTTATACTTGATTATGGCACGCTCGGTGATTCAGTAAATCGTAGGTTACAGAGTTAAAATGAGCAATAGGAAAGTAACAGTCGATGGAGCAATGATATCTAGATATGGAGATCTCTATAACATAGTTATAACATAGTTATAACATAGTTGAACGTAGTTAAAACTGGCGAAAATTATTAATCCTAGGTTCAGAGGAATCAATTACACCACGTTATTGATAACTCACAATTATAATATATTAGGTTGTCCTAAAAGTTTCTTTCATTTCCTTAAATAGTAATACATGTACATACACAACATTTTATGTCTAATGTTACATTATACAATTGTATACAATTCATTTTGCTTCATTACTGTTACAACGTTAACATCTAAGAAATTAGGTTATCTATTTATATAAACACTGCCACACAAAATAATTGAGTGCAAGTCGCGGAAGAAACTTTTGGGACAACCTAATACTTACTTAAGCTGTATCAAACAATCTTTTATTCGAAACTGTGTTTATATGATTTGTTCGATCTAAAATTAACCGACAATGCCATTTTGTCATTTATTAAATACAATTTCCTTCCGCTCTTGCTTTGATTATTGCTTACTTTCGTTTCGAAGTGAAAACGATAACCCTTGACGGAAAATGAAGAACTTTAAAAATGTACAGATTTAATTAAGCCTAATTGTCGCTAAAGAAAAGTCCACCTTGTTGCTGAAAAGTAAACGTTTCATAAGAATCAAAGCACACACTTGAAGAAGTGTATCGAATCTTCAATCACAGTTACTTGACCTCGTAAACACAGTCGACACTATTAATAGACTGAATTATAATACAAAGTATGATATTTTGCTTTCATTCTCTGAAAGCCTGAAGAACATTCGTCAGCTGGGTTACATTGACTAATCGATTCCCAATAACAAGCTTTTAAAATCCATAGAAGCATAAATTTAGACAGTGTATAATTAAACATTCGCACAGATACGCGTATGACACACGTTTGAGTTATAACTTCCTTAACTATGACTTACTTCGATTTAAAATAATATCAATTCGATATAAAAGTTTATATTTCACAAACTTTAATGTTTTAGTGCTTGATTTTCACTTTCGTTTTGGGAACAAATAATTACCTTGTAACTTATATTTTTAATCAACTACTCGAATATTGTTAATTTATACTGGTGTAGGCTGTTCTCTATCTTTTTCCGAATTTTGTCATATTTGTCCTATCCTATTTTTGTCGTATTATTGATTTCATTACAGTGACTGTTTCTACTTCGGTTTACTTAAGTATGTTTTTATTCATTTATGGTGTGATCTTTTAAAGTTCGAACATTTTCGAAGTTTTGTATCTACTTTCAATAACAATGAAAAGTATAACATTAATTAAAGAACTTATATACATATCCTAAATTTAGAACATTTTGAACTTAATATAATTAGCTTTCGAGATAGGTATTGATATAAATTGATATAAATAAAGCTGATGTAAATAAATCTGCAATCCTGAATACTATATTGACCTTTCACAGTATCTTCTCGCCATCCGTGAATCGTATATTTCGTTTCGATTCCAAATTATTAACAATGTATTACCTTCCTCGTCAACGAGTACTTCGGAGCAATGTCGAAGATTCGGTAATCGTACTTTGATGGATTGACTCCATTCGCACGATTCGCCCTGTACTCATTCGAAATTAACATAAGTGTATTTCCCTGCAATCGACACATCGAGTAGCAATTGTATTTTAAATGCAAAATTAAAATTTCATTAGTTATTCACGAAAAATTAATTTTAAAAAATTTCAGATACGATAAGAAAACCGATATTTGCAAAAAGATCGATTATGTGAGACATTTACATAAAACATTTTTTGTAGATAATTTAATTTTCTAGAAAAAAGCTCTTTTGTATAATTTTCGAGAAATCAATATTTCTCGAGTTACTTCCGAAAAAATGATTCTTTATATGATTTTACACAAATTTTAATTAAAAACTTGTCAAGCTATGCATGTCATACAAACACGACTCACGTGGCTTTTTTGTAAACAATTTCGGGCTTTACAAAACTTTGTAAAACATAATTTTTTCTAAAAAATGTCGTAGTTAATGAAAAATATTCCTGAAAGAAAATGAAAAACATAATTTTTCTCACCCATTTCGAATGGAAAATCGTATTTTTAGATGAACCAAGTCTGCGAAATTGAGATAAATATTTGTCTGCACCAAAATTTTGTTTTAATCATCTACTGACAGTTTTTCAATTAGTACTAGAAAAAAATATATCGCTCCAAAATAAAACACCCTAATGTACCTAATTTATTAATATAAATTGAGAAAGTTGAGTTTACATAAAGAAAGAATCGAGAAATTGGACAGGCACGATTTCGACGAGCAATGCGCACGCATTAAACAACTCTCGGCCACTATTTAGCGCGCGTTCAATTGCTAAAACGGAGCTCGGCGAGTAACAACGACGAATAACGACGCGGAACTGCCGACAATTATCGTAATGCCCCGGTACACGAACCTCGTTTTCATCGGGACAATCTACTGGAATCTTTCTCGATATCAGGATAATCTCGTGGGTCCTTGGGGAAAAAAACGACGACTCCGGGGGAAAACGGGGGCTTCTGCGTTATTTTTGCGTGACCTTTACCGCCTCGGTTAACGCTGCGGGCGGACTTTGTATGCGGTATCTCGATTGTCCTGCATTGCTCGATATCGCTCGATACACTTTCTCCGTGCCCGCGACGCAACAACATGACGCCAGAGAGATGCACCGCATTTTCTCGTATACAAAACACTCGGCCAAAGATTACCGAGCTCCGATCGATCAATCGAACGTTCCTATTTACTTGATTCTTTTTCATTTTATCTTTTAACAATATTGCTTCTTCCGATCGCGTTACTTAATATTTTTCAAAAAAATTTCGAAGAGAACGGTAAATTATTTTTACACGTTGCAATTTATAATTTTATCAATGGTTTTCAGATTTTTAAATTACAAAGTGAAAATTTGGTAGTCTTCTCGTATTTCATTTGTTTTAATTGCGTATGTATTCTACAATTTGCATGTGTCATAATTGTCGAACATTAACGAGTTTTTCGTTTTCAATTTGTTGCATGTTTGAGAGGAATCGTTACGTTATTCTTCTCATATGTTACTTTTATAAGTTAATTTAATAAATGAAACCGTAACAATCTGTATTCCGAAGATGACTAAAGCAACGAGTCGATACGTAAAATAAATAATGACCCGATCCTTCGAATAGTCCATTCTTAATACGTTCACGAGCTTGTCTATAAATGTTTAAGTAACTTATAATCTTAATTTATGTCTCTAATAACATTACAATGTTTGTGTACGTTTTTAATTTAGAAATTAAATTAATACAATTAAATAATATAGAAAACAGTTGTCAAATGATCACCCTTTAATGAGCTTTTCTATGAAGGTGTCATCAGTTTATATTTTCACTTGATATATCTATAATTACTACAATATTTCTGTGACTTCTTAATATAATAAGTAATTTACTATAATTTATATCAAAAACCTTTCACATACAAAACACACAGGTGTTTCACAGGTTATTGTTTGAAGGAACATCTGTTGATACATTAATTTAGTACCTTCTCTTTAAATATTAGGGTCACTTGTAGAACTCAGAAATAACTCCAAAACAAAAACAAAAAGGTAAAAGAAACGATAGCTTGTTACGAAGTAGAAAATCCTCATCCTTTGATTCGCGAACATGCAGTGCCACGAATTACAAAAAATCTCGAGTCGATTTGTTAATTAGATATACGTACAGTGAAGAGCATGGCTGTGCCAATGTCCACAAATTTCGTCTAATTAATATATAATTATAATAATATATAAAACATAATGTAACACGAACTTTTAACACTATTTAATGTAATATAAACAATTTTGTAACGTCTTGTAACGTAATTTGTCAATTTTAATTATACTAAATTTGTGGTTATTGGTCACACAATGATAGGATGATTTTTTTAGATAAACGTGTATCCTGGTTCTCCTCTCGAAACCGGAATCTCTTGGGCAGAAAAGAGGTCTCCCGCACGAGACTAATCCGATTGGAAAGTTTTCGTTCGGCCACGGGTGCATATCGAGCTCCAGATGAAAATCAGACTTTTTCTCCGATTCTTTATTTTCGTCTTCTTGTAAGAAAAAAGTTAGGCAGGCGGAAGCGGAGAAAACTCGACCAGGTCCCGATCTTCCGTTCCCGTTCGAGTCTCACCAACTACACGCGTGTGCCTGTGCGTGAACGTCTTATCGTGACGTTGTTGATAAAGCGGCCATGATGGATAGGCAAAGTCTGCTTCACAAAGAGACCCCGCCCTATTTTTTCCTCTCTCTGCCTCTAGCCGGACACAGTTTTAGCGCCGCGCTCGACTATGGCACTAACCTTCGCCAGCCGTTCCACGCCCAAAATAATTTCTACAAGCCAGGAAAGAAAGATGGCGAGCGGTTTCGAAGAAGCTAGGCCCCCGCCCTGCGCGTCGCGCGCGCTCACTTTTTCGTCCGGGTGCTTATTTTCGTACGCTCCGCGGAATTACGCAATGACCGTCACCGAAATCCGCAACACAGCAGAAATTAAATACTTCGAAGGAGAAATCTTCGTCGTTAGCCATGTTTAAGTTAATTTGAAAAGGAAGGTCTTGAGTGTTTAATCAGTCTTCATTTGTTAAGGTAGCTCCATCAGTCTTCGATCGAAGACTTTGGTGCTATGACTGCCTATAATCATTTGCTGCTCATTTCTAGGTGAATTTTTGATAATTAGAAATCATAAGCAGTACTTTTTATTTGATGAAAAATTTTAATTTCTGGGGGGATTGTAATCCAATACTTGCGTTACAATTCTTAATCGAAGATTTTCGAGCAAATGACAATCATCTCTATTTTTCATCATTTCTAGGTTAGGAAATATCTAATAATGAAGAAAAGAAATCTTTTTTATCCTTTGCAAACTCTCTGTTTCTAAAGGTAATCCATTTACACGCACAGTGTTCAACTAAACACTGCTGCAATTTCTCTATTTTTGGTTAACTCTAGGTTAGAATGTATCCTAATAATCACAACAATGAAGTATTTGTCATTCATGAAAAAATTTTGGACCAAACACTCCTCCATTTTTTATCACTTTTGTCAGGACATGCTTCATAATCTTCAAAAGAGAGATTCCATCGTTGGAGAGAATCAGTATTCTAAAGCTCCTCGACTTGCGAATGGTCGATGGTCTACCGCGAATTTTTCGCGACTCGATTAGCACCGACTCCGATCACCAACTGGAAAAATGCCAGATATCGCGCACAAGTAATTATCGAATTAGTCGAGACGCCAGGAAACGAGGCTTGTGGGAACCTACTTTCAGCTATCGAGCAAGGGAGACTCAATTCCGTATCATCTACTGGACCAAAATTTTTGCCGACACCGACTCCGCGCAATACCAGACTTCTTGAATTTTATTTGTAGATTAACAAAATTTTAAAATTTACAATTAAATACAAATTTTTTGTTGGAGAAACATTTTTTCAATGGACTTTTAACATTTATAATTAAATCCAAATTTGTGTTGGAGAAACATTTTTTCAATGGACTTTCAAAGTTTATATTAAATATACATAATGAAGAAATTTAGTGTTAGTCATTTTTATTAATTTACATTTTTATTTCTTCAAATTATTCCTTTTAATCAGGCATGTGACTACTATATAATAAACTTAATTAGATAATATACAATATATATATATAGTTAGAGGGAACACATGTATATTCGTATAATATTTACATACTTACAAGAAATCAATTACCTATAATAATGGTTTTATACCGTTATGATTCTATTATTTGATACAGGAGGACACCACTTATCTCTTCCAAAATTGAAAAACGCGCGTGTCATTTGTCATACATGTTATAATAATTTTCTTCATAAAATTCCAGTTCTAAAGGGAAAAATTCTCTGTAAATTGTCGGCAATAATTTTTAGCGAATGTACGCTATCAGACATGCGCCATGAGAATTTCACGGCACTAGGAAGTTCCTCGATTCTGAGTAACGCATCTTTCATAAATTCTGGGCCAGAATTTTTAACGACATCTGCCCCGAGCAATACAACATCCACCTTGAGCGTGTACACGAGATTTCTAAGAAACAGATCTCACGATTATGAAAGTTAATCCTGCTTCGACCTATGGTTTAGTGAAGACTGGATAAGAAATCCTTTCAAGTGAAAATTTCCCAATATCAACATGTCTAGCTCTCGAATCTCGTGGATCAGGGAAAATTGATTAATTTATCTCCTATTAATACTAGACCAGAATTTTTAATAAAAACTGCTACACGCTGTTAAACATCCACCTTGAGCGATCACTCGAGGTTGCCAAGTACACCAAGTCCGGTTAATCCTGCTTCGACCTATCTGATTGCTCCAGAATTTTTAACAATACCGGTTCCGGTTAGACGCTTATCACGAAATTAGTATATCGATGAGTCTCTCGAATTCTACTTTTATAAAATTACTTCATATATCTTTGCGCATTTAACTATTGGCCCGATATAAGCGCATATGTATAAACGTCGTCCTACCAATACAAACCATGTGGCCTCCATCACTGCTTTATATTTAGTCTGTTACCAATGGTTAAAGTGAGTTTGAACAGGATGCCTGATACTTTCCGTATAAACTTGAATCTAAGGAAAATTCGTATTAGACGTACTGTTATTTTTCAATGTAATAAAAAAGAACAATTCATTTAATTGTGTGCAATATCATTTTATAACAGTTGCGCTATTTAAATGAACTTTAATAAAAAAATGAGCGTGGTGTACTTAAACCGAAGTATTATACTTCGTTATATTCTAACTCACGAGACTTTATTGCTCATGAAATACTTATTTTTAAACATTCTTCTTCAAAGATGATTGTGGACACCGTCTACCGTTAGTCTCCAACGCTAAATCAGGGGTTGCAAAATGCTTGGACTAATTGTTTTTCAAACCACCCTTCCCCCTTGAATACATTGTATTATCTTGTGTTACAGAAAAAACTATTTTGTATAATAATATTTTTGCCATACAAAGTAATATTATTTCCTTTTGTACCGAATCTGCCAGTTAGAGTCTTGAATAAAACTAACTTTGTCAATACTGTTTTAGACGTGATTAATTAATCCTCAAGTTATTCGATTACTTATTACAGTTCATATTAGTCACGTCTTTGAGACACGTCTGGTTATCTTTTTCATATCCGTGTCTTCTCTCGACACAAAACAAAGACAAAGACTAAACATAGGTGTCATTGAAGATTTGGTTAATTCAACGAGACTTATAGTACACAATTAGTTTGAATATATTGTTCAAACGATTAATAACATCGCGTCTAAGGCAGGATTTGGTAAATAAACCATGAGTTCAACGATGAGTTAGTCCACTAATGAGTCTACTAATGACTCTACTAATGAGTTCAATCAGCAAATCCGATAATATTGCTTCGACCCTTTACATTTGGAGCCATCTCGTTGCAAAACGTGTAAACAGGAATCGCGTCACATTAAATAGCGTAACCGTGGAACCATTTATTGTAATGGTACTTGAGTTCTTTTAGGCCCGTCTTAGGTTCTCTCGTATATTTTCTCTAATCACTCAATTTCATACGAAGCGTGCTCTCACGTCTACATCTTTTATATAAATCTGCGAATATATTTGCGAATATATTTCGCGTGGTCTCTTCCTACGTAATAATTTGGTATATTTACCATATTTTGATTGACTTTGAATGGTTAACTTTAAACCTAATAGTACCTATTAAATTGTGTTCACGTATATTTATCCTGAATAATCACTAGACTGCGAATCTCTGTACAAAGTAAAATCTTTGTAAACGTATCTAGAAATATTGAACCTAAATAGGTAAAGACTTTCATCTAAGAGAACTGAACTAAACTGAACTGAACTAAACCTAAATAGGTTCAATTTGTACATATAGGTTTTCATTTATTTAATTTTGCCAATATTATAAACTAAATTTTATTTTCAATATTTTTTTATATATTATTGCATACTGCGTGCATCTTGTAGCTTCTTCATTCACATTAACATTTCTTGTAAATACATAAAGACATTTAGATTTAACCCAGACCTAAATATGTTCACTTTTTATAGATTTTAATTTATTTAATTCTGAAAATATTATAATTTGAATTTTATTTTGAATATTTTTTTATATATTATTACATACTGCGTGCATGTCGTAGCTTCTTTCGCTTTAAAATGTCTTACAAATACATAAAAATCCGCGGTCTAATGATTCAAACAAGCTTCGATGCTGTGAAACGTCGGAATGTCTAATCCAAAAGACAAGGTTATTATACATGGAAGTGTCGTTTGGTATCAACCAGGAAGAATCGAGCAACGAAAGTGTCTAAACCTATAAATACATTAATCGTTAACAAAGTCTGTTGAACTTGACACGTCCTCTTCGAGGGTTAATAAAACATTTTCTATAAAAGTTATATGAAAAGGATGGATCGCGAGAGTATACACATTTCTGAACTTTTCCTTGTGCCACTTTTGGTTCGTTGTGAGCATAGGATTCTGAGAGGGTCCTGGATAGATCTGTAGCAGAATCTGTGTAGCAGAAGATTCGGGAAGTGGTCGATCCGAATTCGCGCACGAATGTATAGCCGTCAAGCTTAGTTGATAAGAAGAAAGCATTGTAAATAATAAGTAAGAAGAACACTTTGTGCAATAATCAGTTTGTAACAACGGTTTCGTCACAATAAAGATACATTAAACATTATTTGCGCACGAGTATTCGAGGAATCGGAATCACAGGTCGAATGTTGTATACGCGTGCGAAGTGAAGGTGATAATGGAAAAATCCGGCGAGTGGATGACTGTTAGGATCGGTGAATACTTCCTGGACGTGGTAACGCTACTAGACCGATAATGGTCTCTCTCTCTCTCTCTCTCTCTCTCTCTCTCTCTCTCTCTCTCTCTCTCTCTCTCTCTCTCTCTCTCTACGAGACAAGTCCTAGGCGGCGAGGGTGGAGGAAGTGGAGGAAGAGAAGCAACAGCATCGAGCGTCGCGGCGGTGGCGGTAGCGCCGATGAGGAGTAGTGGAGGAACACACCACACGAAGGCACACACGGCGGGAATAGTAGGAGAGAAAGGGGGACCGGCGGAGGAACGCGTATGACGAGAAGAAGTAGGGGAGAGAGCGAGGGAGGTTGCGAAAGAGAGACAGAAACCGGGCACGATTGGCCCCTTCCGCCGTGTCAGCGGTGCCGATTGGCTCGCGTTCCCCGGAATCGTGTTATTTCAATCGATATCTCTTCGAGTAGCCGGCAGATTTTTCGTCGCGGCGCGTTATCAGCGCCTTTCCACCTTTTTTTCTTCCCCCGTTTAGCGCACGCACAGCGCAGCGCCCGGAGACCAAGAAATCGCGCTGTCCCCCCCTTCGGCCGGCTTAGTTCGCGACAGACGCCACACGTTGGCGCACAGCGCTGCGTCCGCAGCTTTTCTGATCGCAGAACGCCGCCCCAGCTACCCCCCGTTCGAGTTTTGCTAAAAAAAAAATATGTCACAGAAAATTTACGCGCGGTCGGAAGAGTGATAGTTCCGTCGGTGGCCTCGCGCACGCGACGACTACTCCTCGATCGTCCTCGATCTTCATCTCGATCCGATCCTCCCAGGGGGGACGCCACGCCGTACCACCCAGTGATCCTACAAGAAACCGGAAACCCAGTGAGTTTCGGATCTGTTCTTCGCGTGTGTTTCTACTTGTTCGGTATTCGTGAATTTTCCTATCGAACAGATCGCCTGGTTTCTGCGATAAATCTCATCCCGTTGGGCGATACTTCGGTTCGGTTCGTCGCGAGTGCGCGCAAACCAAGGGTTGGAACTACGCACGGAAGAAATCGCGCGTCTCGTTCGTAGACTGAGACGCGCGAGTTCTGCGTGAAAAGTAAGCACGTGAAAGTGGAACAATACCATTCTCACACGGCAGGATACCGCGCAGTCCCCGGGGACAAAAGAAGAATCACGCCCTCGCGCGCAGATGTGCTCGCCAGAAGAGAGTTTCGTTCTCACGCAACGGTTTCTTCGCGTACGTTGCGGAAAGAGGGAGCCCGTCTCGATACGAGAGAGGACTCGGAGGATCGTGAATTCGAAGACGAAACATCGTGTGGGAATAAGTAGGAATAAATAAGGTCGACGAGGATGGTGTGTTTGAGAAGAGGCAGGAGCGGAGCGTGTCGCCATCGCGCCATGGAATAGGGGTAGCCATGTCGGTATCAGAGACTTTCGTATCACCGTGCGTGGAGGGCGGGAGGGACTCTTCAGGTCGCGTGCTCGGGATTCTTCCCTGAAGATGTATGGCACCAATGAAAGCCACGGGCCGAACCACGGGCCTTGGACACCGCCTCCTGCGCCCCAACCGCTCCCGCCGCAAGCCCAGCATCAAAACCATCCCCGACCTCACCCCCACAACCATCCGAGCCACCCGCCGTACGTACCGCCGCCGTATCAGCATCCTCATCACCACTTGCCGCACGAGGTAATTATTGACGATATTCCGCAGCACGTTCGAGCCAGCTGTCTTCCCTACAACTCCAAGAATCTTTCGAAACTCGCTAGCCCCGACTACATACATAGATTCGACTGCCTCGGCTACCATCCCAGCCCCCGAAATGCGTTCGCGAATTCTGCGTGTTCCCGTTTCACGCTGACGGCCTACTGGCTAGCAAAATCGATCTCGATCCCGAGCTTCCTTTCCTCGATCACCGAGATTGGCAAATATTCCGCGAGAAAGGAAACCGCGTAGGCGGCAGACATTGCGATCGCCTGGAAAACAATCCGTCCTCGCACGGAATACTTTAATCGATTGTGGTTTCCAAACTTTCTCCGACGTGTCTTCGAGACAAAATTGCACGACAGAATTGTACTTTACCGCGACAGATGTTCGTGGTAGACTGTACGCATTTTTCTGTGTACTTGATAATCTATTCACTCCCAAGTATGAGATGTCTCATAAGTAGACTTGCGGATCTTTATGCGAAATAAAATTTTTGGAACCGTAGCTAGAATATTTGAACCTAAATAGGAATTTATTTTACGCTGAAAATATTGTAATGTGAACTTTACTTTCATTATTTTTATATTCTTGCATATTGTGTGCATTTTGTAGTTTTTTTTGCGCATTTAAACTTCCTATAAATGCATAAAAATCCGTAGTCTACTCATAAGTTCATATCCTTTTGAGTCAGGAATTGTTGCAAAAGAAGATCGTAAATTTTCTTTTTAATACAACAAATTTAATATCACTTTATTCGATAATAACCCTTATAATAACAACGATATATCGTTGGTAGCAAATCTTGCGAAAAGAGCGGACGACGGCATCCATGCGCGTTATAAGGAAACTGTCTCTAATTAAATTTATATAATTTTTGTGGAATTGTAATATATTAACTAATTTTGTTATAAACAATGAGTATATGTCCTCGAGTATCTCTAGAATGCATTGATACAATACAAAAACAATAGCTGTTTGAATATTTTATAAAATTAATAAGAAAAAAAGGAAAAGTCCACAAGAAAAATAGACGAGGAGATGTACGAATTCATAGTTTATACAAAATTAGTTAATATACTGCAATTTTACGAAGTTAAGCTCGAAATTGGTTAGTATACGAATACTTCCTGCACTTTCTGTAAATTATCGAAGTTCTCTTCAGAAATCTCTTGTGAGATATTCCACGAATTGAAAATATTGTTTATGGGTGTAGACTATGCTACAGAAATGCTAGACCGATAAGGTTTATAATAATGTGTTTTTTCATTAACGTTATTAGTATTAGTAACTTGTTGATAATTTTGTTAAGCTTTATGCTACATGCTATGGAACAAACTATGACCAAACGACGTTTCTTTTTTAATATTGTATATAAAACAACTTACTTTTTCATTCATACATTTATCTTTGTATTTTTTTCTAAATTACATCAACTTGGTACTCTTCGCTTGGGTGAAATTCTTTTGGTTAGCACTAAAAGGGTTAAATTTGCCTGATGGTGAATAGGTTAACCGCGATGGAACAACGTGTTACGTGCGTCGAGACTTTGTCCATATTCCCATAGTCGATTAACTTGAGAAAAAATGTATTCAAAACAACTACTACCCTCTTCAATTCTTAAGGTTGCATCCATCCACTTAGATAAGCACCAACCATTGTTAATTTATGAAATGTCAATTACAAATATTAATTTTATTTATAATAATTGCCAAAGATTAATATGTCTGAGTAAAAGAATGATGTTCGAACAAGTCTCTTCATTCGTGGTCAGTTCTTTCGTATCTCCATTGATTCGGTATATTCTAGTATTTTATACAAGATGCAAGGATGTGTTTCGCGGAGTTGCACGTGTCACACTGTGGAGGGTTTCCATTGTTCAAGAGGTATGAATACTATGAATGCGTGTACACTGTGTGTGACCAATTCTGATCCTCGTTACTATTACTTGTTTTTTTCTGTTAAATGTCAACGCTAGGCTTCGAAAGATCTACTCTCTGTCCAAGTTCACACAGAATGAGGCGAAACAAATTTCACGCAAATTTTAATCTGCTGATAACAATATTCCAAAGAATATTCAATAGACACATACTAAAAACGAAATTCTCAAAGAAGATACAAAACATGCTAAATGGAAGAACAAAGAGAGTGCAAGCAATGTCTTGGTTTACACGTTTCATACTGTTTTTTAAAGTATATTGTTTGTGATAATATTTGCGGAAACAAAATATTGCGTACACTCTCGGTTCTTTTGAGATATATGCACATGTTTATATAACATCTGTCTATAAACAGAATAATCGTGTCTCTACAAAGTGTACTATTCTTGAACGTTTTTATACCATTTTTATATCATTCGCGTCTAATTACTCTATACGAGTTGGTTAATAAATACGAGATTAAAATGAACAACCAATAGTTTTCGAGTTAGGTGGTATTTGATATAAGACAGTTATCTTAACGGTAAACCTACCACGACAGAAAAAATGACCGTTTTCAAACTTTTGTTATACAGTTGTTATATGTGATATATGTATTACATCGTTCTAAAAGTTCATCATCCACTTATACTTGTGCGACGCAAATTAATATGCGAAACATACTCTTACGTGTTACAAAAAAACGTGATATCTTATTTTATGGTATTTTCTTGCCTTTCTGACATAATCATTAATGACCGTCACTAAAATACAATTTCTGTAGTTTTTTTTATTAAATATTTTCGTTTCGTTCGTGTTTCGTGCGTTAATCATGTGAAATAGTTTTGCACTTAATTAAAAAAAAGTGCCTTTATAACCATTAATTTCATCAATCACGGTAGAAATGGGTACAAATGAAATGTTTGTAGGTTTAGTGTAAATATCCATGTTGGTATCAGTCATTATATCAGTTTCTCTCGAGAAATAAAAGAAAGCGTTAACATTCTTGAACATGTACGAATCTCGGCGCGAAAACGTAAAGGAGGCATGGGTCGAAATTGACGGAAGACGCTTCGAACATCTGCTGTTACGAAAGAAGAGTTTTCCTTGGACCTCGAAGGCATCTCGCAGCAGAAACTGCTAATTTCCAGACGCATGTTTACCAACACTGTTTTTGCTAATTTCGACGACTTGTTAATACGCAAACCGAAAGTTCCATCGATCTAAGGGCACCTTGTGCAACGCAAATAGTGTGATCCGAGACAAAGAATCGCAAAAATTCAAGCAGCACACTTGTACAGCTTTCTTGAACTAAGATTTAGAGATTGGGATTAAAACTAAAATTTATTACAGATTATGGTTTATGAGAGAAGTGCGTAACCTCTTCGAAGCTAAAGCTACGACAACACAATAAGAATATAATCTAACGATGTTGATATAAGGATTCTATTTTTCTTCGTATGAAACGGTTCATCCTTGAAGAGGGTACAATGGTATATGGTTCTCTCATACTTGGTTCTATTCAGCGTGAATTTACCTGAGATTTACAAAGTGTTCCTTTATAAAAAGAAAGAGATTAATTATTATTATTATTCAAAGTTAACGCGAATCTTTATGCAAAATAAAATAATTGCAAATGTACTTAAAAAAATTGAACCTAAATAGGAATTTATTTTACTCAGGAAATATTATAATATGAACTTCACTTTCAATGTTTTTTTATATTCATGCATATTCGTCGTTCATATTGTTTGCATTTTGTACTCGTTTTGTGCTCGTACTCGTCAGCAAAAATAGATGGCTAGGCTATCTAATAATTTTTAAACTAATCAAACTTTACAAACAATGACGAATCAAAGCAAAGAATTCAATGACAAATAATACATGGGACAATACATTGGATTTACGCTGAACCTTCCAATCATTACTATAAACTCTTTGCGAAGGGATATCCCGCAGTGTAAACTGTCACGAAAACGCAGAAAAGTAATATGTGCCTGAACTTTACTTCATGCGATCTGTACATTTAATTTTCATTTAGCGAATTGGTACATAACAAGGAAATCAATTAAATAATATTTTATTTTATTTAGATTTTTCTACAATTCCTTGCGGTAAGAAGTAAAGAAACAGAATAAAACTCAACGAAGGTTCTTATTAAAAAAAAAACAACACAAATTTGAAAATGAATCGAGCACAAGTGCACATGTATACAACAAGTTTCGACTTGTCAGATTATTATTTCCTTTCTGTTATCATTTTTACTATTACACTTGTAATGTTACGTACTCAAGTGAAATGATTTCACAAATAAGAATAACGCATTTACTTTCCTACGAGTGGGTTTATTTATATAGAAATTGTTCGTAACTTCTACCATGATGTCATATACGCGATTGTAGTTTTCAAATTCTTGCAATGTGATGCACTCGGGTGAAATGATTTTGTAAATAAAAATAATGCAGTTCCTCTGTTATAAGAATGATTATCGACACAGAAATTGTTCGAAATTTCAACCGTGACGTTGCGTACATGATTGTCCCCTTTTTGCTAAATTCTTACTTACTCTTCGTAACATATCATCATATTCTCCAAACCCCAAATCAATATTACTTTTAATCATTCAGTATTTCTGCTGCTTCTGGAATGTACAAAATCTCGTAAACAAAATCAAGACACTCGATAAAACAATTTTACTCCACACATTCGACTCAGATTTTCACTATGAATGAGCTACTGTTGAGACTACCATTGCAGAAGTCTTTTACCACTGTTTAAGAGACGCGGAATGCAGAAGCGAGGGTTACGTCTAAGTTAGGTCTAATTCTAGACGTGTAGAGAAGAAACACGTCAGTTAGCACAAGTTTCCGCTGGTAGACGAAATCGAGCGACTCTATAGAGGAACTTTGAGACGTTCCTCGGGACCTCTGACCCTTTTATCAGAAAAGCTGGATGAATTGACAACGCTCGCGTGTTTTGATCTTGTCCGCGGAATTAGAAGCTTCAACCTCGCAGCCGGTCGTCGATCATTTAAGGGAACGTGCTCATAGTACAGACGGAGTGGAAAGCGAGCGAGGCCAAGTATGTAAAGCCGTTTGTCGTTGCCCTCTTATTGGGCTAATCGAGCGCCGTTTGATCGAGGATTAGAGATTGTTACTCTGTAGCTACACGGCAAGTCGTACGCGTGATTAATATCGTAAGGGAAACCTACAACGATGACTTTAACTGCCTGTGGCACAGGTTCGTTTCCCACCGCGGGGCTGAGGTGTACAATCACGGGTATAGACAGCGGCAGCGTTCGCCAGACGAGGATCGACGGTTATTACAGCAACGAATTGAGTTTCCAACGTGCTATTTTGACACCGACTTCGGTTAACTGCCTGTTAACTGCGTTTCCACGCGTACGCGGAATTCATCTCTCTGCAATTCCTGCGGTTCATTCGAATTCTAATCAAATTTGAACAATTCACCTCGCTTCTATTTCTGGAAAATGTTGAATCGAACCTCCCAAGAAAACGAATCGCCTCCAAGCTCTTATGGATCGCAGTCTACAAACTTTCGATATCTCGTTGGCACGTACGGGAACCGAGGGGTTAACGACATTCGGATTTTTCCATCGGACAGCAGCGTTTCTCGCGCGTCCAACGCGCCAGCGGTCGTTGCTTCGTCGAGATCAACAAAGCGATGATTGTCGTTGGCGGGTGCTGCTTTCCCGAGCTCTCTTTCGAAACGCGGGATTGTCGAGAAAACGATTTACCGACACCTTCAGATACGAGGTGCTCGAGAAAATCTCGCGTTTGGCAACGTTGGAAACTTTGAAGGCCTGAAGGTTTCCACGCGGACGAATACAATGTTCGAAACGCTTCGAATCGTACGAAATTCGTGGCCTGCTTCCTGTACTCGAGATCCTCGCTCACAAGGTGCTTGGCTGGTTCCATCAGGGTCAGAGGAATAGACAAGCGTCGCGTCGTTTCGGCGAATACCGTAATCACGACTTTGGCTAGGTGCGACCGGCAGGCTGGCCTGTAACAAGGAAGGAATCGGTGCCGCGATTCAGACAGATTAAAGTCGACGATTACCAAGAGAGAAGCAGTGAAAGAGAGAGAGAGGGGGGGGGAGGAGAAGGTCTACCTTTTCCTTTATACTACGGCACTATTCGCGGGCACAGTTTAGACAGATAGGTGGGTAGGTAGGAGAATGAGTCAGGCAACGCTAGGTAGGTTAGATTGGACGTTGTCTCCTCGCAGCACACACGCGCACACGTGCACGGGGGTATGTACAGAGAGGCACACATACATGCGAGTTAATAGCACATGCGAAGTGCTAGATGGCCGGCGTGCGTGGGTGGACGGAACACGTTACGTACGTATGTGTGCCACGGAGAAAAGGCATATGGTCAGCAGGTGAGACCTTTGCTTTGTGTTCCAAGTGTATAAACTAGCCTACTTCCAGTGACCAATGTTATTCCACCGTAATTTACTACTCCAAGGGAGAGACAAAGGGTTGCGTCGCTCGGATCCTTCGGATCCCTTTCAAAAAATGGGGCCAACTTGTCCATGGGCCTCTTCCATTCCGAACGAAAACGGACCCGAACAATCCTCCGTAGCTCTTCAGAGACGTCTTTCGCGTTCAGGCTCGCGATATCTCTCGGCATTCTGGGCAATCTTTTTTCGGGATGATCGTTTCAAAGGAAAGTACTCAAAATGTCCTCTTGTCGGATTAGGTGAAGCGCGAGTCTTGAGTTTCATCGAATACATGTTTGATTGGCATAGAAAGAACCTCTTTTATGGAAATATACTTTGGTATGATTTGCAAAAAGGTGATGCTATTAGGGATACTTTGTGGACAAGGTTGCAGTCAAAATTTAGAACATCGTGAGTATAAGAACGTTGATACTAAACCTCCCACGACTAGTATTCTGATAAACAATATATGTATATAGTAATAAGTATATACAATAAATGTAATATAGGGAATATATATTTATAATATAAGTATATATTCCCCATATTATATTTATTATGAATTATACGATTATTTCTAAATTATACGATATACATTATACTTATAAGAATACCAGTCATGCTGGTTCTACATTTTGATTGAAACCTTGTTCACAAACTATCCCTAATAATAACACTCTTTCCATGTCATAGCGAAGTCGAGGTATATCTCCATAAAAGAGGCTATTTCTACGAAAGTTAAAGGTGTATTCGATGAAACACAAGACTACAAGCAATACAACATAAAGAATATACTTATAAGTAATTTTTATAAGGAATACATGAAGTATATACAATTGTTTCACGCGTTATTCCATTTAGTTCCACTTAAAGTATTTTCGCATTCCATTATTTTCAAGACTAGTTACTTGTTCGGTCACGATAGAAATAGGTTCAAATGTTCAAACTTGTAGAAATACAAATGTGTACATATAAAACGTGTGTAGATTTAGTGATATAAATAATTTTATGTACACAACATAACAGCCTACTTCTATGTAATATACTGGTAGCTTTAGTGTTACACAAACGGTTTTGCATACACAACGTAAGAAATAACGTAGAAATAACACGATATAACAGCTAACTTGTATCTAATACAGTCGAAAGGGAACACTACAAACATAAAAGCTTTCATCTTAAGTCCCATCAGATACAAAAGGTAAAACATGAAAGCTTCCAAATAAATATACGCGTAATCTTGTTCCTGAAATAACCATCGCATAATGTTTCGATCAAGGAACCTAACAAAAACAATTTGTGAACTGTCATATTTCTTTAAATGAAATCCAGCTATTCGAGATTCGAATTCCAGTTCATCAAAATCGTACAGCTCTTTCTCAGTGTATTTATTGCGCAATGGTAAAGCATTGGGGTATAGCACCACAGAGCAATACACGTGACACGCGCGTGCCTCTCAACGATTTATGTTGCTTGAAACTACACCTAGGTTGTACTGCGGATTGTTAACACAGGGAGAACAGACATAGTCGACAATTGCTTCCGTTCTAATGGATTTGGGATACCTCGGAAGCTTTAGTGTTTAAAGCTACTTTTTTGTGGGAACAATTGAATATTAACACTTTTACGATTCCAGCTTCCTTTTTATGCTCATCGTCTTGTATTTTCTACTGCTGCTGGCGTCCAATCAGCGTTCATTACGATCTTTAGCGAGTTATGTTTGCATTAAATTTGTATTAGATTTAAATTAGACCTATATCAAGGGTAAAGTACAATGAACGCTCCTTAGAGTAGGATTTCCTTGCTAGGGTGAATTCTGTCAAGGGGAGGTAATCAAGTGTGAGATACTAATTTTGATACGCTTTGATACAGAGTTTATTGATTGAAAATAAATTAAGTAGTTTCTCGGCGTTTGTTTGGACAATTCTCTGATTTGAAAATAGTTGAGGTTAAAGGTCGTGCTATTAAATTTAATTTTGGATTAGGATATAATGTTCCTCATGGTGTATTCCTCAGAAAATCAATGATTCAACCATTATTAATTATTTTTAAGATTCTAAAATCTCATGGTTTATCGTCGTAAGTCATATATTGTTCCTAATATACTATCAGGTAATACTGTACTTATTTAGTAATTATATCCAAGTTCTGTGTAATACTGTAATGTGTACTGTTTGATTTAATTATACAATAATCTAATTGCTAATATGCTCAGTAATGATTATGTTGCTAATAGCCCCGTAGGGGGTTTAATAAAATCTAGGCTAATACCCTAAGAGCCTAATAAAAAAGTATATTTTGTTTCAAGTTTGTTTTTAGTTTCAAATTTACATTTTTCAAGGTGTTAAGGATTTTATGTGTACGCACTGTAGCATAAATACTCGTGAATTTATCGTCATTTTGAAGCTTGAGACAAGGTTCCTTGGACCCTTGTTCGATTCCTAAATACTGCATTTTATTTGAAATGAAAGTGAAAAGTGAAAATTAAGTGTTTCTTCAAAACTTATAGAAACCTCCAGGTCGACAACAGATCCAACACCATAACCTCTGAACTGTATTTTTTCGAAAATGGGAGTATCTAGAAAAACACTAAAGCTAAATTTGTTTTTGAAGAAGCCCTAATTCGCCTAAAAATCGATTAACCAAGTGGTGACCACTCTTTGTCGCATCTATGACAGTTACGTATTAGATTTAGAATTTGCGAAGCTCTAATTCCAAAGGTATGGTCTTCTTGTTACACAATCCTACGATCTCGACTTAATTTTATCGTGCAAGCACCTATGCAACGATTTCCCAGAGAGTAATTGAATTCAGTGGTAATCAAAAGCAGGAGAAATCTGTCGAAAGCGCTAGGAAAGTTGAAAGCGAGAGGCTGGGTACGACGAACGGGAGCAGAGGGTAGAATCGGGATGAAGGATGCTTCTTAGGAAATACACTGGGTGTCGCTTGATATATTTTTCCATTATTAAGGACATTAAGCTGGCGGCCCGCGGGCAAGCAACTCTTTCCGTTTTCTTGCTCTGTTCGTTTCTTGCGGCAGACGCGGGGCGTTTACCTTCTCGCTCCCTCGTTCCTTTTTTTCCGCTGTGGCGACGACGATAAATCAGAAAAAAAGATTCCGACCACCGCTATGGTCGGGCGACGGAACGCAATTTTCCGTCTGCCAGGAGATAAAAATTTGATTAATGGACATATGGCCTTCGAGTTCGAGAAAAACCGAGGGTGCCTTTGTGACTTGGTGCCACGGCTTAATTAGCATTCGCTCAGGAATCGCAGCACTGAGCCGCCGCGACTTCCGTCGAATCGGTGACGGTTTTCGTGAAAAATCTCGACGGTCCACTCGAGACGGTCGTTAAAAATTTGCGACTCGCCATCGGATCTTCTCTCGCCTACCGTGACAGCCCTTGGCTTCGGTTAATCGTCGCGACACCGACGTCTCTTCGAAGCGTACCCTTTCGCGAAGAAAACAGGAAGGGAAACTCTCGAAAAAATTGCGTTAGGAAACGATTAACGCGGGAAGAACGATTGGTAAAATATGACGATATTCACTTACGATCGTCGGAATAGATTCGACGAGCAAATTCATTTTACTTGTATTGATCGGGGGGATAACCTAACGATTAAATATATTCTTATTACTAGACTGCGGATCTTTATGCATTTATAAAAAATTTGAATGTACAAGAAACTACAAAATGCAAACAATATGCAAGAATATAAAAAAGATTGAAAGTAAAGTTCATGTTATAATATTTGTAGGATAAAATAAATTCCTATTTAGGTCCATTTTTTGTAGGTACGTTCATGAAGATTTTATTTTGCCATAAAGATCCGCAGTCTACTTAATACAGTTTAATTACAAATCAGTACAATTTCTTATTATTTCTTATTATTAAACCATTTGGTTTGTTGGGGACTATGGACAATTAGAGATGTATACAAAAAATGAAGGCGATTCAAAGAAAGGGTTGAAACGAATAACGCTTAGACTTTCCTTAAAAAAGAATGTTTATTAAGTCTCTAACAGATATACCTGTAATCTACATTCATAGCTTCCTCTTCTGACTCTAGATTCATATATGCAATCGAAGGATTGATACAGCAAAAAATATTTGTCTTATCGATTTTCTTCGACCAGTTACGCCAAGTGAACGGTTCTCTGACACATAGTATCATCGAGGGTACCAGCCCCATTGCGCCACGACTAGACCGCCGACACCGATATCTCTGAAACAGAGGAATTTTATTCAAATCATTCGAGGAACACGACTCGGATTGATTCGTCTCGAGGCGAAAGAAGCGCGTCTAGGCGCCGAGCGAAAAAAGGAGAAATAAAATCGCGTCGCAGCCTCTCCCTCTCTCACGGGGATTAAGAATCAGAGATGCCCAGCGCCGAAGGTCGCCCGTCAAATATCCACCGACGTCCTCGCGAAAAGAAAGGGTTGCAAGTCGCGGAAACTTGAGAACCCTCGGTGACAATTTCAATTCTCTGTCTGCGCCTCTACTCCCGTCCACAGGCGTCTCCGTCGTTCACACGGGAAGGGTGCCCGGCAGTCTAAGATTCTTAAAACTTCTCGCGAGATTTTTCGATTTTAATTACAGTTTTAACATATTTTAATAAAATCCGCAGTCCGTCTCACCGGCGCTGCGCGTCCCTCCTTCGCGTCCGTTCTGGAACACTGGCCTCTCTCCCTTCTTTAATTCCGGACAAAGTTCCCTGGGCCTCTACCGTTAGCCCGCTGCCGAATCTCTTTCTCGCTCTCACGCTGCTTTTGCCACCAACTGTACGCTCGTTTAAACGTTAACCCTTTCGTTCGTTCACCTACACCCACACCAGCGACAGGAGCAACACCTGTTCCTTCGACGAGAACCCGAAATCAAGCGTTTACTCGTCGTTCCACTCGGCGCAACCATTGCACGGCCCTTCCACCAATTTTGCGTTCCTCCTCATCGCGCCGAGGAACACGTCAAGGAACACGTCGAGTACGCAACTTCCCAGCCTCGAGAGTCTATCGTGCGAGTAACATGTATTATACGTACATGCCTGGCCATGCGTGCGATTACAAAAACATCGATCGGATCGTTGCTGCTTTCGAAAACTACGACCCCGCGGACGTTGACTCCTGCCTTCTGGCCAGCTGTTACGCGCTTCCTATTCGATTCGTCGAAAACCACTCCGCGTCGATAGGTGATGTGTGCTTCCTTCAACCAAAAACGAAACTGGGATTACACTAAAGAAAAAACAAACATCGAATGATTGCGAATGATGTCCTGAAATGAGGCTACTTAGCACCTATGGTGTATCATTGAGACCTGAACGGAATCTACGAAAACTATGACCCCGTGGCCGTTGACCTCTTCCTATGGCCAGCTGTTATGCGCTTCTTATTCGATTCGTGGAAAACGAAACGGATTATTCTAAAAAAAGAACAAATACCGAATTTGATGGTCGCGAATGATGTTCTGAAATGAGCCTGCTACGAAAAGAACAAATACCGAATTTGATGGTCGCGAATGATGTTCTGAAATGAGCCTGCTACGAAAACTATGACCTTTGGAGCAGATATTTCCGTGCCAGCGGCGTATTGCATTACATATTTAAATCTATGACTATGTTACTAAGGGATAGCGTAGTTTTTTGTTACTAAACAAATTTTAAGAATCGGTTCAGTAGTCCCAGAGAGTACCTACCTACCTACAAACAAATTTTACCTCTTTATAAGTGTAGATTTGAACTACTCCTCAGAGGCTCTGACAAAGCTTGGCGTTGTACTCGAAGTGCGTCTCTCTGACACATCAATATATACCACGACGAAGATCAGACTGTTATAACTTAGATTCTAGTTCCACGTGGTTTTAGCATTCAGTCTTTTCTTTGACCAATAAAAGAAAAAATTATAGTATTCGTCAGAACATTATTTCAAGGTAGCAGTGATGATGAAAGTGGCTTAGAAAATTATTATTTCGTGGGAACAACCTGTGTGTTGGAAACAAAAATAATTTCAGTTGCAGTGGAGAAATCGTAAGATTAAATTATTCCTTCTTTTATTACATCGTTAAGTCTATCTATATGTAAAATACTAGTGTTACGAAAGTAAAAAATATTATCAAGTTTTGTCTAAAAGCTACCAATCGATGAAGCTTAAACATATTATTGTAGTATCCGCGGCTCTCATACCCAACAACAGTAAAACAAGAAAAAGAATATATAATCAAAAAAGACGCACCAAGATGCAGATAAAACCCTAATTTGCAAGAATATGCAATATGTACGAAATGATATTAGATGTTATTTTGTCATGTGTTTTTAAAGTTTAAAACTTCAAAGAAATTGATTTTATTGTATTCTTGGGTCTTGTTTGTTATAAAAAGATCACTTTTTTCGTTTTAATCGCTTCCCACGTTTCATTTTCCTCCCTAAGGTCAAGAAACATAAATTAAAACTAATAAAGTGTTTATTGCAAATAGACTTAATTCCCACTCTTTGGCCATTGTATCAACTTAAAAAAAAAATGTAAACAATGAGATAATCCCACCAGAGTGTAATTTACGGCCTACTTATGGACTTCAGATAGTAAATAACTTATTAAAAAATAGTTCGTTTTTTGATTTTTATCCATTGGTCGATGTACCGGTGCGACGTATCGAACGAGTACCGCGTAAGTACCGACTGAATTACGTCATCCCACGTGAACTTTTAATTAATGGATCGCGTTAATACGGAACGTGAAATCGGGGAGTGAATGGCGACCCGACGCAGTCGGTGGCAACGAGTCGATTCACGGAGCACGACAGGGGACCGCGAGTTCGCTTATGAATAACTCGAACAGCAAACAGTATCGGCGCGCAGCACACGGCTGTGCTTTTCGATTCTCGTCGTTCTATATTAATTGCATGAGAAAACCACGAAGATCGCTCGAACCGCCCGCGCGAAACAAAACAAGGCGAAGCTGCGGCGACTACCTATGCCCTGCAGAGAAGCATATCTGACAGTGTTCTGTCAAATATTCTGTTAAGCCTTTAGAACGCGAGCCACTCTTTCCTATTGCATCGTTTCAAAAACATACAAATTTCCTTAAAGATTTGCTTGATTTCCTAGCTTCTCTAAATCCTAATTCCTTTTTCACTACAAATCTTATGTCCTGGAGGAATTTTATTTACTGAATATTATGATACTGATTATTGTGATACTATACTATTATGTATTAGAAATTTATATTAATATTACGTAGTATCGGGTATTATAATCTTTACAGTATGAAAATGCATATCGTAACTTGTTCTGTGAAAGTTTCTTCAAGTTCTTTATTTTGTATCCAAAGGACATTATTCTATGTTCCCCTAAATTCTAACTTCCTCTGTTAACACTTTATTTGTCGAAAGAGAATTTATAGGCTTTTTAATTCCAGTGTTTATCTTCTGGAATTTCGTCAATTTATTCATTGTGTTGGTTGTCTACTAAACCTATTCAAATTTTGGAAACAGTATATTAACATATACTAATTTAGAAACATTCATTTCTGAATTATAGACTGTTTCTAAATAATAGGCCTATAGATAAAGTGTTAATTTCTTTGTCTTCCAATTAATTTTAGATCACAAATCCTAATTTTGTTGAATGCTTCCTGAACACCATATTCGATAATAAGAAGACCTGTACTCAGTTTACCTGTGTTCAGTAATAAAAAGACAGGATCAAATTTGTCTAAAGTACTACTCTCTAAAATAACTTGATTTACTAGTTTCACCAAGGTTAAATTTATTCCACAGATCCTAATTGCTCTTAACGCGTGAAGAATATGGGCATTTCTAGTCCTGTATAGTTATTCTCTATCATACAAAGATACAATACTCTATAAACCACTGTACTCCTAATACATCAACTTCTATGTAGAAACATCAACCACCCGATATCAATATCAATAACAGTGACCTACAAATCCCACATTCAAGGTAAAAATTTCAAATTCGTCAAACTCTCAATTTGTCCTAGTCTTAACTTGCTCTCTATTAATCAAATTTTGATATACAGCCAGTGTAAGAAGTATTCGTACAGCAACCAATTTAAAATAAATAGTTCTTGTACGAATACTTATTACACTGACTATACTTACTTTGTGTCATGCGAAGATAAATAAAATTTCTTTATACCCTACTGTATCCTTACCATATCAATTTCTATAAACATCAACCATCCTACAAAATCCCAATTATAATGACTCATAAATCCCACATTGAAACTGAAAATCCCAAATTCCTCCAACATCAATCCATCTTGTACTACTACAATAAATCCATACAAACCCGAGAAATTTCTAAATCTCCAAGTAACACGTTTCCATTAAAGAATGGATCAAACGCAATCTATGCTGAAAATAACGAATGTCTAAGGGCAAAGGTAGCGCGCATCGGCTGCGCGCGACGAATTCCAGGATGCGATGACGATCGTCGAGGGTCTTTGGCGGTCAGGTCCTCGTACGATTTGCCATCCTCCGTTGCTCGACCAAAAGTGCAGCGTACCAACTAACCCCGGCAGTTCTTCTCGCAGATCTTCATGCACAAGAGCGCGATGCAGATGCACGCGAGGGAGCTGGGCGCGGCGGGTGCACTGACGGGTCGGCCAGGCGGCGGCGTGGCAGGCGGACTGGCGGGTCTTGGTCCGATCGGCGTCGGTCCGGGTGGCATGATCGCAGGAAACGAGGTAAAGCCGCACCAGTGCCAGCAATGCCTCAAGTCATTCTCCAGCAACCACCAGCTCGTACAGCACATCAGGGTCCACACCGGGGAGAAACCGTACAAATGCAGCTATTGCGACCGCAGGTTCAAGCAGCTCAGCCATGTACAACAACATACCCGCCTGCATACGGGTGAGTACCCTCCTTCGCTCTCTGATACGCCTTACCGAGATCCTCCTTGTTTCGACTACCACGATTCTAACCTCGTGGAATGGCTAGATTTCTTACCGAAAATTAACCTGCATCGATCGACGACCGACGATATGCCGTCAAACTAACATCGAATGCGTCAAATACCTCTAACCTATCACCGATCAGGCTTTTCGCGTACGCGTTGAGTAAATGGAGAGTATTTCCTAGGCTTGAAGAGGCTGTTGAACGTTGGAAAAGTAATTAAAATTAACTTAGAAAACTTGTGTCACTTTTTATGTGACATTGATATTTGTAAAGAAAGTCGCTTTTTTTGTAGCTTTCTAGTAGTATGAACAATAAGGCAGGCCAGTTTTAATGCAATTAATGTTCGTTCTGTTAAACAGAAAATATGCAATGTTCTTTCATATCAAGTAGTGTTAGTGGAATATTCCTTGGCACCTCCTACATGAAATTGTTGTTTATTAAGTAATTACTTTTATTAATTTTCTAACAGTATGAAAAATAAGACAGCCCATTTTTAGTATAATAAATGTTCATTCTGTTAAACAGAAAATATTCAATGTCCTTTTGTATCAAGTAGTGTTAGTGGAATAGTGTTTATTTATGCACCAGATAAAACAACAACCTAAAAGTCAGGTAAGGCATTGACATCCTATCATTATATGGATAATAATCGTCTAAAAAATAACGAACTTGAAAATTATTCAAATTTGCGAAAAATGACTGGTCAATGGTGCAAAGAAAAGTATGTTGAAGTTAGAAACCTTGGCTTTCAAATTAAATTTAGCAAATTCTAATCTTCTGCCTGCTCTTGCTTTTGCAAGTAGAGTAGAGTCACTTCTAACCCAACCATGTCAAATCGTTAAAAATGTTACAATCTTAAACACATACACGGAGTGCAAATTATTGTTTCATTAACTTTCATCGACGGAACATTAAACGTTAAAGTTTGACCTTAATTCTGTCTTTTTAAACAGGCCTACGACTTTTCTTTGCAAAGTCATCGCGATTAAAAAAGCAACCATTATATTTTGACTTAACGTTTTACAAGGAATTTACACGAATTATCAGACTTACAGCTTGTAGGAGTTGTATGTTGTATATGTACAGAATGTCGAATAAGTTTAGAGCAAGTCTAGAATGCGTATGAGATATATGCGAAATATGTGGTATAGATGAATTCTGGAGTAAGTTTGGATAATGAGTGTGAGAAAAAGTTTGAAATAAATGTGGAAAATATAGAAGAATTTTGGAATAAGTTTGAATTATGTGAGTGTGAGATAATGTGGTTAGTGTGAGATGTATGATGAGAAAGTCTGGGTTATTAGTTAGAATAAATGTGAAAAGTATAAAAGAATTCTGGAGTGAGTTTGGATAATGTGTTAGTGTGAGATGTATGAAAAAATCTGGAATAAATGTGATAAGTATAAATGAATTCTGGAGCAAATTTGGATCGTGTGTGAGATGTAGGAGAATAGATTGTGGAAACTATAAAAGATTTCAGAAGCAAATGTTAACTATGCAAGAAATGAAATTCGTGTAAAATGTGTGAAAATATTGAAAACAGTGCAGTGAATTTTTAGTAGTGTTTTCCAATATCGCCTACACTTATAACACGTATAACAGAGGATTTACAAGAAAAGTGCATCGAATGTATGTGGTATTTGAGAAAAGCCTGCAACAATGTATAGGTGTGGAATATACTTGAAATGCGTGGGGAATGGCTAAAATGAGTGTGAGATTTGCGTGGATTGCGTATGAAATTCAGGAAACAGTAGAATGAATTATTGTGGCACTTTTTCTACACATTCCACGCTCATTTAACGTCCGCCTATGCACTTTGCATTACCTCTAGACTTTTCTCACATTCCACACGTGTCAAGCATGCATTCCCTGCAAAATGGAAGTTCGATGTCGTATTAAACGAGGCGAAGTACAAGAATCGCTTTAAATCGCGATAAATCTTCCACAGAAATTGTTGCCTCCTTAGAAAGACACAGGTTTAAAGGTGAAACTTTAAAATTTAACGCGTCTTTGACCGTAATTACGGCGAAAATTTGTTTAACTTGATGTTGTGTTTAGAAAATTTGTGAATTTTTAAGTATTTGACATAGGGGACATCGTAAACAAATAATACAGTAAGTTATAATAAAATGCTCGATACCAAATGCAACCATATGTTTTACTTTTTTGGAAAAATATTTTTTTCTGAGAAGCTTGCAACTATTTATATAAATCACGTCATTTTCCAATTATTGCATTTACAATTATTTGCTAAATTCACAAAAATAAGAGTTTGTATACGATAATAATTGAGAATGGCATTTATTCAGACTTTTATTTTTCCGACGTGTGAAAAGTGAATCTAACAACTAACATAAATGTTTCTATTTCTTTAAAATTACGAACCAAAGGGCCATTTTCTGGTTACACAGTAAAATTTACGTCAGATTCACACTTCTCGTGCGCGAGCAGTATATACTTACAAATACTCCACTTTGAAAACATCAAATTCGAGGATAAAAATTCGATAATGATCGACGAATGAGTTTTTCGATTTAATTAAAATTTGAATAGCCTAAGGTGAAAGTTTTTTTTTTTACACAGAAACCACTTTCGTTGAATCTTTTACGATCGAAACAATTCGCTGCGGAATTCAATATGCAAATGAAGTCGATAAAATTCATCATAATACTACGGCAAAACTGCTCGATGAAAGAATATGAAATTACTGAGCAATTTTCTTTCAAACGTACAGTGTCGCTTGACTTAAGTTATAAAATGATTATCGCGGGATCCACAAAAACCTTATTAAAAGTTTTTCCAAAGAGAGCTTTGGGATTTTGCTATTTGATAACGGAATACTCTTGTCAACGTAATTATGATGCATATATTTATTCAAATATGTTATGAATAAATTTATCCATATTATTTACCAATATCATTTATATTTGACTAAAACACTAAATTCTAGAGCCTCTTTTAAAAACCTCTTTATAAATAACAAAATGCCACATACATGCATCGAATAGTTACCGCTACTCAATAACGCTACTCGGATATTTTTATTTCTTCGATAAATCTGAAAAGAAATGTTTTTCATGTTTTTCCTTTTTTTTTCATGTAATGTTGAAAAGGTTAATTGCAATGGAAATTTTGTGGTCGATGATTATTAAACAATGTCTATTCGATAATATTGCTCCTCGGATATTTTCCTTCCTTCGCTAAGTCTGAAAAGAAATGTTTTTCTTGTTTTTTTCCTGTTTTTTCGTATAATGGTGAAAAGGTTGGCTGCAATGGAAATTTTGTGGTCGATCTCCGTGACGGTGAAATCGGCGCGCTGGCCGGCCCGAGCTTAATGCATGCATTCAATGTCCCCGGGACTGATAGTAAATTCTATGAATACCGCATTGCATCGCGGCCAGTCGATAATCAATAAATTAATATACTATTATAATCTGCGCGAGCGATCGTGCGTTCCGATTGTGGCTAATTTTAATGCAGCACGCCGCGAGATTGCTCAATACGACTAGCCAGAACCGTAGTTTCCAAGACACCGTTGACTGAACACGTTGTCGTTCTGGTATCCAACCGAGTCCTCGTATCTCCCAACGAGTTCGATCCACGACGAGCTAAACGATCGAATTCATCTACCTGATCGACTAACAAGACGATTTCTCCAATAAGATCGCTGACGTCGAAGCGTGCGTTTCATCAGCGACACAGTCTCAAATGCCAAGTTTAGAAAATAGAATAGTTTAGAAAATATTCCAGATTAAAACTTTACCAGCTATTTACTCGGTGCATTCTAAATACTATTTGGAACTGTGTCAGCTGGTTGGTAAAGTAAAGTACTTTGTCGTTAACGTAGTGCATCCTGTCGGCAAGACTCGGGAACGTAGAACCCTATTCCATCCAAGAATTTACCAACAGAGCACTCCACGTTGCCAACGAAGCGACCTGCCTTATCAATCAAATGTTTTACATTACCGAGCCATGGAAAGAAACAATAAAAATCACCCAAAATTTGTATAGTTTCACGCACTATATGTATGTATACATTGAATTTATCGTATGTCATTGTTACGAGTTTAAATAACTTGTTTACAGAACTGTGTATAATTATCTTTAGCATTCCAAGCTCTATCACTGTGCATAAGCTGATTTAAATATTGGTGGATCCAGCGGGGAAGTCCCCTTGTAAGAATAGCAGTGACTGAGAAACGGAGATCAGGGACGAGGGATCGGTAATAATGAGAAAATTCGACGGCAAAGCCAGCCAAGCCAACGAACGGGTCGCGCCCGAGTAGAAAGAATTTCATTAAGGGATGAGCGTAGTCAATCGGAAGGTATTAGCCTCGAGAAGCGTTCGGTCAGCGCCGTGTATGACTGGACCCTTGGAAAAGTCTCGCTCGTCCAAGATTCGCTTCCAGATGAGAAGAAAAAAACGAAAATCTCGTCGGTATGCGAGCTATTTAATCGAAACGGGCTAATCTCCATCGCAAAAGGATAACGCACAAATCTTTACGAAAACATTCCTTTGAAATCATCGCGAAGGAAAATCAATTCACCCGAGGGCCCTGATCGAGTTACAGTAAAAATAAAAGACTTGGATACTCGCAAAAGGAATATACTTCTATCCTTTTTTAACGATAATTGTAGGCATGAATTTAGGGATCAAACGATGATATTGTTTAGAATATTTCGTTCTGAGGAGCTCTTTGAAATGAACAATTTAAATTAGATATAGGAAAATTTGTAAGTTTAATTATTTCAGTAGTAGAAGATTTCGAGTTCAAGTTTTTATGAGGATAAATTCCCTCTTCAATATTAATTTTAAATACTGAAATCTCATACGATTTTATTTTGTTAAGTATAACATGTGGATAAATGTTTGTTCAAAAATATGCAAATTAAATACAAAAGGAAGAATTATTACCTTTTTTGTTACAGTTTAGTAAGTTAGTATGATGATCTACGATTGATAATGTGTGTAGGAAAGAAACTATTATTTTTAAAATTAAAGTAAAACTGTTCATCCTCCACGATATTCTTTATCTCTTAATTCATTATAATGTGGATAAAAAGTAGTAGCACCAGAAACAGTCTACAACACAAGGAAGAAATTTTCTGCATTAATATACATATACTAATCTAGGTTGACATTGATTTCTACATATTAATTTCTACTACAATTATATATATCGAAAGCCCTGTCTGTTTTGCGAGTAGACAACCAACGACACATTTAATAGGTTTCAGTGGGTAGATACTGGAATTGAAAAGCCTAGTTATAGGCTCGTGGTAGATAAGTGTTAAGGAATGGATAATTGGGAAATTGACCTAATCATTACCATGTGCTATTTTGAGGAACATGATATTTTAATAATAATTAGACTGCGGATCTTCATGCATTTATAGGAAATTTAAATGTGCAAGAAACTACAAAATGCAAACAATATGCAAGACTATAAAAGAGATTGAAAGTAAAGTTCATGTTATGATATTTGCAGAATAAAATAAATTCCTATTTAGGTTCAATTTTTGTAGGGACGTTCGCGAAGATTTTATTTTGCATAAAGATCCGCAGTTTAATAGTAATAATAATAGTGTTTCGTGTAACTAATAGGGCTTAAGAACAAATTCTAAGACAAAATTCTGAACCCCTGATTCTTATTCCTATAATTGGTAATTTGAATTTTCTGGCAAGATACGAGGTACGTTGTGCTGGTAAAAATTTAACAGAGTGTTCCTTGACCGTGTTTAACGAGGAAAAAAGGACCGACATTGATTTCGGCGCGCTCGTTTCACCCCTTCGTCCTTTTCGACGGCTACCATCGAGCAAGTAACTACTGCACGTCCACCCCTTACATTAATAATCACCCTTCCCACGTACTGGGCTCCCACTCTGCTCTGCTGCGGCTGGTACTTCAGCTTAACGTCGGTGTACCCATGGCTTTGGGTTTCCGTGTCTTTATCGATGAAACGTTTGAAACGTTTGTGGTCCTCCAGCCACAAAAATTCACGTTTAACCGTTTCGATTACTTGTGCGTTCTTTTTCGAGCTACAGGAACGATAGGTGTTGACACAGATAGAGAACTACACTTCATCATACAACAACATTCAAATTGAGTTTTCGAGCGAATTTTAGTTCGAAATTGTTCGAAATCTTCTAAATCTCAAAGGAAGGATTGGTTTGTCTTAAGAATCTCTCTTTTCTCTATAAAATTGGAGTCATCTTCTGTTTTCTTAAACCCTTGCCCTACGATTTTCTGTGTCATAGTCAGCTATAAAGTTCCTTTTGTGCTTGTTCATATGTCGTGTTTGATTCGTACTTTTCATGTTCGACTCAATTTCTTACGAAGTGTCTCACACGTTGTTATCATCTAAACGGTTAAATTAGACCATATATTCTTACTTAACAATTTGTAAATCTCACGACTTCGATCTTTCATGACCTTAAACGTTTTCTTTCACTCGATACTAATGAATTTTGCCTTCAAACATTAGTTTTTTAAACTATATCGTGCGTCTCATAATATGTAGAAGATATTTCTACATTTTTTTAAGGAATTTTTTTTAGCACAAAGCAATGTATATAATTCAATGAAACTTTAAGAATATTTCATATATATATTCAAGTATATATTGTAATTTTTTGGAAGTGTTTCCTCGGAAAATATGGAGGATATCAGCTGCGATCCATCTGAGGTCACCATCAAACATATTTGCATACATTCTGGAGGCCACAGTTTTCATCTGAAATCAATAGGAATTTAAATTGACTTTAAAGACATGCCTTTCTTCTATATGAATCTAAATCCCCTCCAAAAAAAATTGAATATTGCATTTTTGAAAATGTTTAAACGAAAGACCTTAATTTTTTTGCCATTTTTGGAATAAAAAGATACTTTAAACAATGATATTACTCCGAATGTAAGTTATAAACAACAAATAGCATAAGCTACATAGTGCTTACTGAAACACAGCCGTCGCAATGTTCCCGAACGATTGAAAATGATATTAGATTACTCGAAAACACAAAAACCATTGCAATCTTAGTAAAAATGCGTGTATCGGTCAGCGTTTATCTATGAACCGATGCGAAGCGTGGCAATATGAGTAACTTTGAATCCGTTTTAGATATAATAGCACATCTCGATAGTACACGGTATTGGCTGGCTCTATAATTCACTGACTAGCATCAAACTTGAAGACTCTGCGGAGTCTTTCATTACGAAGATGGTACAACTTCATCTCCAAGCAACGCTTACAATACGCTAGACAGAGGACAGTATTTGGACAAAATTTAACAATTAAAAGTTTATTAACCCTTTGCACTCGAGGCCTTTTTTTCTGATATCTACTAGCAACTCGATATGTTTCTTAGCATTCTATTGCCATGAATTCTAAGCTATCTAGATTTGAGAATAATGTCACCTTGACCTCGCCGACAATCATTTTATCGACACTTCGAGCTCCAAAGAAATTATACCTAAAGAAACATTGAGTATTGTAGATTTGCTGCGTGAAACCTAATGGTGACTGAGAGTCACGTCTCGAGTGCAAAGGGTTAACATTACCAGAAAATACCAGGAAAGTTATTTCCTTTCTAAAACACACCTGAAGTTAAGTCGTTAATAACCAGTTTATGCATGTTACTCTAAGCTTGTATCTAAAAAATATATATATCAATTTCGTCTGAATCTATCAATACGAATGACTTCATGTTTCTACGGTAGTTAAGTGTGCCTAGATTCATAGCATCAGGAAAATGAAAGGATGCAATGAACTTATCGTACACACCTAAAATTTTCATCATACCTTTACACCTCGACACAGTGGAAGATGGATTTATGTTAATTTCATAATAGAGGCATGAATATTACGTTCAAGGAGTTCCCGATCCATTTTATCAATTATTAAAGTCTCTGAAAGAAGCTGCTCCAGCGATGGTGTTAATTCTTTCATGGACACACGCCACGTGCCATCAAGTGTCCCGTATTTTACATGGATTCTTAGCATTTCTAGAATCTTTAGAATTCACTACCCTGTATATCCTCCGGCAACCGATACTGTATACCCAGGGAAATTAAGTCATGATCTTCTCGAGGAAAGTTTCTAGCTGCGGTTACAAACAATTTTATTGTGAATTATTCGCGTGGAGGAATATGGAAATAGGTAAGGAAATAGGTAGATGTAAGTATATGTAATAATCGTATGAATTATATTTAAAGAAAGTTTGCAGGATATGTCAAATACGTTTTGATGTGCACTGCTAGAAGATTCTTGCTTCAAATTCTCTCAGTCAACTCTCTTTTTTAGATCTTTCACGCCGATAGCCGACACTCTAGAAACACATTCTAGTAATTATATATAATAAATATATGAATTATATTTCAACAAAGTTAACAGGATATGATAAATAGGACGTGCACTGTTAAACTCGCCTTCAAATTCTCTCAAACACCCCGTTCTTTTAGATCATTCTCACCAACAGCACACACTCTAGCAATTATATACAATAATTACATGAATTATATTTAAACAAAGTTAACAGGATATGATAAACAAGTTTCAACGTGCTCTGTTAGAAGATTCTTCCTCGATGGAACTCGTTTAAATTCTCTCAATCACCACTTTCTTTTAGACTATTCACACTGGTAACTCACACTCTAACGACGTTCTCATCGAACATTCTTCACCCTGATCTAAACCAGACCTAACCCTTTAACCTATAACGTGTGAGACTTGTGATACAGAATTTTAGTCGAACATGAAGAACACTGATTGTGGCACACACGATCTAGCAGCAAATCGTAGGGTAAAGGGTTAAAGGCACTCATTTCTCTATGCTCATTCGACTTTTCCATTTCCGACCAAAATCACGAAGATATTTCTTGAATCTGTTATAATTCCATCGTGATAACAAAATTTCTCATTTACCATCATGTAATGTACGTTCTACTTGAGCTGCGTAGGTACTATACCTCCTAAACTCAAAGGCCATTCCGAACATGGTGAACTACCCCTTCCCCTCATTTTCCGATTCATCGAAGACGTTGACTCGAAGCTCCAGTTAACTCCAATCTTATGTGTCCATTCTAGAAGAGTTTATGCTGCCGAAGCTAGAATAAGCAACACCAGTATACGAAATCAAATCAATTTAAGTGAAATGCTCATGTATCTTCCATGCAACGTTGTAAAATATTATAGTTTATGGAAAAAGTCAGTGATTATATATCTTTATGGACTCGTTCTATGTGCTATTAAGTGTCCTGAGCTCCACATACATTCTTAGAATCTTTAGTATTTCAGAAAGTTTAGAATTTAGAATTTTAAAAAGCTTAGAACTCTAGAACTTTAGAACTCTAAATTTTAGAATGTTAGATCTTTTAGAGTATACATAAATATTAAAGATTAGAAACCGTCTTCTAGCAAACCGATAATATAACACACAGGGAAACTAACTCTCGCCCTTTTAGAATAAAGCTTCTATCTGCGCAACCACCGAAGATCCCTCTCCGAGTAACTTGGATTTTGCATATTTTCTTTATTAATGGATAAAAATCTGTAATCCATCGACCTACCTGTTTTATATAATGTACTCTTAGAAATCTATGTTTCTTCCTCCAAACATTGTTACTAAATGTAATATTTAAACAACTCATTATGTTGTTTTATATATCTATCCTGTTTATCATCCAATGACTTTCTTCTAAAATACATCAAGACTTAATTTCCCTTACTTTATCACAGCCCCTCGATGTATTTTATTTACTTCCCTCCTCTTGAAAACCCTGATTCGCACGATCACGCAAATGTCTTTCGCATCCCCAATAACTCAACGCGATGAAAAATTCGTATTTGAGATTCCGCGGTAGCAAAATTCCTCATTTTCGATGAGTGTTTCGGTGCAGGTTCGGCATACCAGCCTCATGGGCGACTCAAAAATCGCCGCGCGCTCGCTGCCCGAAATTCCTTTCGGATTCCCGTGGCGGCCGTTGTTTTCCCAAATGATGCCGCTTCCGCGGAGCATTTGCATGCCATATTGATTTCTCGTTTTGGTGCGAGATCTCGGCGCGCAGCGATTGGCCGATGGAAGTCAAAAAACGGCGGGAATTTACTGCCGCGCGCCGTCACCCGTTCACGCGCTCGCCCCTCCCCCACGGCTGCAGCGCAGCACACGTTTGGATTACAACAATTTCCCTCGACGGGGCGTGGAATATATAGAATCTCGCATATATAAATATATAGATATATATGCGCGCGTATATTCGCAGGGCAATAAAATTTGCAACGTGTACGCATATAATTTATTAACCGAAATTCGATGGAACTCGCAGTGCTGGCAGGCAAAACGAGAAACGACGGGATGAGGGGGAATGCAGAACGTGCCTTCCCCCTCCACAAGCACCGGTTAAAGGGTGGGAAATGCGGGCGAGGGTGGCAAAAACGGAGGACGGCGAATATAATATCGGTGAGTGTCCACGATATCGATAGCTGATCAATAGCTGCAGCCTAGACAAATACCTGCCGAGGGTGTACAGTCCATCCCCCCCATCGGCGCGGCGAGCGAACGAGGGTGACTGCGCGGCCGGCCAATGAGAACTCGGCACGCCCCACCGTGGGGGAAGCGCGCGAAAAAGCGCGGGAATTTTTCGATCGCCCGATCGCTCAATAATGGAACCGAAGTTACGCGCCGCCACCGTCGCCCGCGCATACTACCACCGTTGCCACACCGTTGCATCCACCCACAACCCCTGAGCCTCCGCGATGCACACCAGCCTAATAAATAGCCGCACGCATTCGAGGGCCGTGTTGCCCGGATAGACGACAGAGTTGTTCGTATGCAACGGGCCAGAGGCTACCAAAGATTATCCTTTCGGCAACGAGGAAAACTCAATTTTCATAGGTCGAAATTTAATGATCGCTCGCCTCGTGCCCCCGCCAAATTAATCGGTTTTCCTGATCGCTAACCGCGCTCGCGTTTGCTTTACGGAGCCCACGCGATTCCGAATTACCCTCGCGATTTCTTTTTATCGAGCGCGATCGATGGGACAGTGGCTCTCCGACTTACTCGATTTCTCTTGCATAGGGAACATAGTAAACTATGAGTTTCATTCGGTTAGTGCGTAAGCATTTTTTTGTATGTAAAGTATGAATTTGTACGGTGAAGAGAGTAACTGTACCAATATCCAGAGATTTCGTATAATTCATTTTCTATTGCCGTTAATATTAAGATATACAAAAAATAAATAGAATAGGAACATTTTGGAATATTTAATGTAATGTAAACAATCTTTCAAAGTTCTCCATGTGTTCACCTAAAAGCTCTTGCAACTAGAAAATTATATTGCTAAAAATATCGTGCAAAACAGTATCAATGAATATTCTTTGTTACTGGTAAACAACACATCGAGAATTTTAAATAAGTGTTCATATTATATTGAATATGCAAAATGTTCCTGTTATATTTATGTTTTATATACCTTAATGTTAATGGCAATATAAAATGAATTATACGAAATCTGTGATTATTGGTACAGCTATGCTCTTCGCTGTATATTATAATATTTACGATTTATGTATACGAATTTGTAAACTACGAATTTAAAAGGTCAAGATTCAATTCTTTGATTGATTGGCGCGTTCAATCGTTCCTCATCAACTAGATATTTCATCTTAAATATTTGAAAATCAACTACAATTAAATCTATCACAGAAGCCAAAGATACTGTCTTGTACAGCAAAGAATTCTCTTTCAAACAACAGATAATATAAAACGAAAGACCATTACTTATGGAGTAATGGCATTGTAACTACGAATTCGTTAATTTTTATGGTGTTCCCAAGACCAAGTTATGGTGTTTCTACATCTAATATACGATATATAGACTGAGGATGTTTACTCAAAATAAAATCTTAGCAAACGTGACTACAAAAACTGTACATAAATAAGAATTCATTTTACTCTGCAAATATAATATAAACTCTACTTTCAATATTTTTTTAATATTATTGTATACTGTGTACATTTTGCATATTTATTGCATATTCAAAATTCTTTATTAATGGATAAAAATCTGCAGTCTAATGACCTACTTGTTTTACATAATGTTCTCCTAGAAACCTATGCCTGTTCCTTCAAACATTGTTACTAAATATAATATTTAAAAAACTCATCATGTTGTTTTATATATATCTATCCTGTTTATATAAAAATTCAGTCGATGCGATTCAACCTAGTATCGATCTATGACATCCATTCATTTCTGTGATCGATGTAGCCGAGTTGCGTCATTAGAAAATTTAATTATAAATATTTGTTGGCAATTGTAGCTATCATACCTACAGTATTTGGAACAACCTAAAAATAAAATGTACAGATATATAATAGCATTTCTGAATAAGTTCTGAATAACTTATTTTTAATTCATTTACGAGTACTTTCTATTCCAAAATATATCGTGAATATTTTTGATGAAATTGAGAAAAACAGTCCTCATTTCGAAACGAGGAAATTATACAGGGTATGGCACTAATATTGGATACTTTCTATTTCGATAACTAGACGCTTTAAATTTGCCTGCCAGTGGATGGGTTAAGCCATGTAGAAAGATAAGCATATGTCTAAATTGATTGTTTGTTTCCTTACAAGTTTTTAATCCTTTGCAGTCGAGAGGTAACCCTTACTAGACACTGACTAGAATTCATGGAAATAGAATGCTAAGAAACATCTCGAGGTACTGGTAGATACCAGAAAAAAAAGGTCTCGAATGCAGAGGGTTAATATTAAAATAACCAAACCAGTCAATCTATACATACTACTTCAAACTTCTTTCCAAAGGCACTCAATTATAATTTTTTCTTTCCTTTCAAATTTGACGTCGCATCAACCTTCGGTTATTATCGACTGTCTTTTATATAATTGTTCTTATTGCTAAATCTTGGCCCAAATATGTGCCTCAAGGCAAAACGCTATAAATTTGCCAAGCAGTGAATAGCTTAAATTTCAATTCTTCGTATAAATCGATAGAAACACAAATTTGCATAAAAATCCGCTAACGATCATCTACTGCATGTAGGAACAACCTGAAAAGCGATAAATACAATTACCAGGTAATTGGCCTTCGTTGAAAAGCTCTTTCCAGAAAGAAAGTAACTTGGTAGGATTAATATCGATACAAACGACACGGAGGGAAACGGTCGAGGAAAAGTCACCCCTTTGGCGAGGATGACAGCGTTTGAAAAAAGGAGCACGTCCACCGGGGCGAAATTGACCGGACAATTTCCAAGCCCACTTAATACTGCGAAAAATTGCCGTATCGTTGGTGCATGAATAAAAATTAAGACGTCCCCTTTGAGGAAGGCAGCTCCAGTCGTCGCGAAGCGTCGCTGCATGTTCGTATTTACGAGGGCGGCACGGCGAGCGGCGCGGCGTCGCTTAAGGAAGGAAATCGGTTTAGGAATACATTTTATTATTAGTGATAAGTATAAATTTTATTTTGAGAAAGGAATATACAGGGTGTTCAGGCTATTACTAGCCAGCGTTTCTCTCGTAAATGGTACATATGACAAAAAACTGAAAGAGGAAAAAGTGATACTGTTTTTTATGTGCAATGTAACCAGGTAAATAAATCTTTCGTACTTATACTCTTTTCTGAAAAATGAAGGTGACCTTCAGTTTTTTAAATGGAATGGTATATTTTTTATACAAAAATATAGTAGAGTATCGAATTCTAAATAAAAAAGTATTGACCTTTATTAGCGCTAAACCTCATAGGTAACGGGTAATTTCACTTTGTTACTTGAAAATGTTCTTAACGTAATATCAAGATGGAGATTCAACCTTGTCACAGATTTCCGTAGGAAAGCGATATGTACAGACATGGAGCTCCTGATGAAGTGCTAGGTGACAGGGATGATGTTTTTCTTTACGAAGAATTCGTAGTACACTTGTTTGAATACATTACACACACAAAACAATATAAATTTTTCCTCTTTCATTTTTTTGTCGTATGTACCATTTACGAGAAAAACGCTGGCTAGTAATAGCCTGAACACCCTGTATATTTAATTTATTGTAACCACGAGAAAACTTTATACATATATATTCAAAATTTATAATAAATTTTGTAATTTTGTAAAAGTATTTCCTCAGAAAATATGGAAAATATCCATATTTGTGTTTGTGTACATTCTGAAGGCTACAGATTTCATCTGAAACCGATAGTGTTTTAAATTTACTTGAGAGGCATGTCTTTCTTTTATATGAACCTAAACTCCCCTCTAAAAAACCACAAATTACATTTTTAGAGGTGTTTAAACAAAAGAGCGTAATTTCCTGTCACTTTTTCATAACTTCTTTTGTAATAAAAAATTACTTTAAACAATAACATTACTCCAGATTTAGATTCCTATACGTCCTAATTATATGTATAAAGAAACTATGAATTTTGTAAAATGATTAGGGGTATAGGATCGACGTGTTATTTTCTTCAGTAATTTTTTTTCAACTAGAATGTACACAAACTCAAAAAAAGTCGAGAAAAACGCGTTTGGAAAAGAAAATATAGAAATCAGAAAAATGAAGACAGTAATGATTTGATTTAACCCTTTGTGCTCGAGGCATTTTTCTATAGAATCAAATCCAGTCCACTTTTATAATAAATTTCTGTGAAACCAAAAACTCTACTTCGAAGAAAAACATCTGCGAACGTTCATGACTCAATGTATTATTATCTCTATGTGAATTTGAAATTGTACGTTCACAAAATCACTTTTAAATTACATATGTCGCCTTAGAGGCGCCACCCGAGCGCAAAGAGTTAAGCCACTTACTTGTTAATCAACGATCCCAGCACCACATAGCAATTCTTTTTCTTCTTCATATCCTTCCTTTCGAGCTTACAACTCTTCTCTTCGAACTCCTTGAGTCTAAACCTATTTCCTTCCGTAAAAAAGACCGAGATGTCTCGAATTCACAGCCACTTTGGCTAGTCGTCAGTGACCTCCTGACAGTGCCGATAAGTCTCCTCGGGGCCACCGAGCAACCCTCCCGGCCCCTCCCTCCGCGCTTCTTTTGCCGTGCTCCGTCGAGCTTTTTCCCTCCCTCTCCTACTTTTAATTCGCTAATTTCACCCAGTTAAGAATTTATGCGACGGAATGTCTCGCCAGACGTCTCGAGAAAAATCAAAGCAGAGCCACGCGGAAAGAACACGGCGCCAACCCTTTATCACAAATGACGCGGAATGAAAGATTAAACAAAAGCGGCAATGCTTTGAGCGTCGCATCGGGAAAAACTCGTGGGGGTGATTGGGAGTGGGGACATGAAACGCGAAACGTAATATTCTTTCGCTTTCCCCGACCGAAACAGGCCAATTCTGTTCTTTTTTTATACAATCGCTTCAGCAATCCTTGACAGGAAAATTCTTTAGAAAATCTTTAGTGAGATCAGAAAGTAATGTCGTTTCTTGCACATTCAATTCAAACAAATAAATTTATTATATGTGTGGGAGAGACAAAGAAGAATAAAGGGCAATAATCGCGAAAACGTTTATATAAACCGCGAAGGAACAAGAGAGAGATACATTTCGTAAAACTGCGAGCAGTGTAAGAATAGCGAGTTACAGAATTCAATTTGTCATAAAATATATGTTTTCAACACAATAAATAGATATATCTGCGTGTGCTATTTGTGTCAAATAAACGAGATATATTTAAATAAATTTAAAAATACAGAATAGAATAAGCAAAAAAGGAGGCAACTGACTTGTGCAAGGAAATAGAGAAGAGAATAACCACGGTTTAACATATAATAACTACATTTAAATATTAAATTGAAAGCATCACAACAATAAGAACATACAGTGATCTTCATATATAACAATAAATTCGAGTAAAGTTTTATTCAACTCTAACAACGCACAATACTCAACTATACGAGCCTCCAGCCATTTTAAATAAAATTTAATACTTCCACTATTTTAAATTTAATATTTTCAACATTTCCTTATGCCTTACTTTCACCTGAAAAACTCAATCGGCCCCGAAAGACTTCTTTTTCGAATCTCGCGATTAACGGATAATCCTGTCGATTATTTTTTTTCTCTGCCTATTATCGATCCCATCGAATGCGGTACCTTTCAGCAGCGTTGCTTAATTAATTCGCGTAATATGAGCTAATCAACTTACCCGTAGCTCGCATCGTAAATATTTTAACGGATGATATTAATCCTAATATTAGTTTGCGCGCCGCCATAGTAAATTACTCGTATATCAAAACTATGTGGTTCTGTTTCCGACGTAGATCGAAAGGATTTCGGTGCCGATATGTCGAGAGCCCGATTCTCTCCACTGCGCGGATCCTATATCGAACCGTGAAAGATATATTTACGTTTATGCAACGTTACTATACGTTCCGCAATGTGCTCCTCGAAATAGCTGATGAAACTCGACCATTTAAATAGGATGTTTCAAAATGGAAAGATGTTTAAGAAAGGCAAGTTTAAATTACTTCGTTGCATCGTTGAGATACTTGAATGTGATTAAAATCACGGATAGTTTGTACACTAATTATTATTTGGAATAATGATTCTCAATGGACTTCAAGCACGAGTATTGGGCCACTTCCAAGGTGGACAAAGTTTCAAATAAAATAAAAATTATATAAACAACAAATTTCTTTCAAAATTAACTTTTTTTTTAATAATTTGTGTTCAATATTATAATGTGTTCAATTTGTAAAGCTAATTTCTAAAGGTTAAAATGGTTAACACAAGAAAACACACTCACAGGCACACATTATTTATATTGCCATTTGAAAATTCATGGTTCTCGAAGATTCGTTCAACATTTTCAAGTCATTTTGAATCGTATACGATATTGCTAGGCTGTTTACAATCTAAACATTTAAGTACCTCCGACAGGAACAAGATAAAGTACTTCTATTTGAAATCACTTGTGCAACTACTGATAAAAAGTCGAAGGACAGCCCACGGACATGAAAAAGTTGAAATTTCGCGATTTCAGCGGCTTAAAGAGATTTCCAACTACTGGCTACCGTATCTACTCCATTCAAAACTTGATTAATCATCGTTATATGTAAGATAAGTATTTACATAATTCGTGAGCAACGGTAATGACTTGTCAACAAAATCAAGAAAATTAACGAAATTATTTCTCTATTATTCTTTATTGAATTAAATAAATCATAATGTAGTTCATACAGTATAATTCGTCTAATATTACTTAATTATGCTAATAATTCCACGTATTAACGTACTCAACAATTTAATTACCTTCAGATGTACAATGAAATTAAGAAAAATATGAAATTTATTTTCATTTTTATTCGTGCATTCTACTCTGAAATGGTGATAAGATATGGTTTTGTTTTTATATTTAATTGTTATAAATATTAAAACAATTAAAGAACTGAAGATTATCTAAGATTGATGCATCTAAACGTTAAAATAAGTCTTACTCTTCTTCACAATTGAGATATATGTATAATTACATCTATGATTCACTCAGTGTGCTACCACCACACAACTTCGCATCGTATATTTCTATCGATACTTTAAGAGTTACAAATACGACAGAAAATAATATCCAACATATGACACTTGTAATGTTGCCAATATAGATTAAATTCAGTTATTTATCAGACCAACTGGGATGATACTACATACTAAAGCCGAATCCAATGGGAATGTGACATTGAGTCAAACAAAGTTTGAGTAACTATGTATATAAACTGCAAGTAAATTTACACTCTGATTACTAGACCGTAGATGGTATGTATTTATGACGTACGATAATATGAAAGAAACGTACGTGGCATGTACAGATAAATATTTCATAAATTATTGCACCAATGTTACTATTCTACTTTACATTATTTCATATGTATATAAAATATATCCCTTCTCTTACAAATGAACTTTTTAAAGAAGCAATTTTGCTTAAATTGTTGTAAAGATTTCATAAAATATATTATTTTTTATGCATATTGTTCTGTAGATTATTTCTTTTACTACATACGAAACAAGAATATATAATAGAAATAAAAATAAGAAATAATTCATTGAAATTTGAAATAACTATTATTTCAAATGGAGTGATATTATTTTCATTTTCAAATAACTGTATTACGGAAATCTTACAGATGAACTTTTTGAAGAAATAGTTTTGCTTAAAGGAGATTGCTGTGAAGATTTCTTGAAATAAATTATTTTTGATGCATATTGTTTTGAAAATTATTTCTGTTACTACGTTTGAAACAAAAATATAACGAAATAATTCATTAAAATTTAAAATAACTATTATTTTAAATGAATTAATATTATTTTTATTTAGAAATTACAGTATTGCAAATTCCGGTAATAAATTATTTGAGCGTCCTTAGACAGCATCTGCGCACGTCGTCATACTTATGTATCATTTAGTTACTTGTTTTTAAGACAAGCGTGTTTTAGCCTGGTAATAATAGTGCTTTTGCGCATATAATTGAATACTTGAACATTGGCGGCACATATTCATTCTGTTGCTATCACACTCAGTTTGCTATCGATACAAAACGTTGGAAAATACATAATAACGGGTTAAATTGATACTCACTCGTTTTCGAAAGCAACGTTAGGTTTGTGATCTCACGAACGAAAGGTTAAGTAACCGATTGGGTAATTGTTGGGTCGGCACACCATTTACAATGAGTAAGTTCGTGTAATAGTAGGGCCTACAAATGCATACCGTTCATGTTTCATGTATTATTGGCTTTTACAATAAATTTATTATAAATATACAAGTGTAAATGTACTCGCATACCATAGAGTTTCTTTAACTTGGTATCCAAGCCAAAATCACATTCTACATAGTAGGATTAAGGTTATTGTCGGAGATGGGTAAAACCCTAGGATTCGAATAAACCTAAAGTTTGCCGATATATTTGTCTCGTTTCCTTCTTTGGAAAATGTTCAAAAGAGGAAACGAGACAAATATATCAGCAAACTTCAGATTTATTCGAAGCCTAAGGTTTTTAACTTAACCTGACTCCCACCAGGGGTGCGAATTACAATTTATTATGCATTCATTCTCTTTCTCTTTTCTTTTTTAAAATCTAATTACAAGTCTCTCTTTCTTTTTCCGTAAATCTTCACATATCGTTTTTCACATTACAACATATTTTGTTATTGCACACTTCATATCACTGTTTAATAAAATCACGAGTCTACTAGCAAGCCCAAGACGAAACGTTCCTTTTTCTCTCCCCTCTCTCGCTCTCCCTTTACAAATTCTTTACAAATCAGTGTGTATACAGCCACGAAACGTAATAAAAGGCGAAATAACCGACGAATAAATAGTTATCTTCCATTCCGCGTTGAAACGTATCGAATCGAGCGAGCCAAGTTTTTAACATGTCGCGAGCAAAAAGGGGTTAACTGAATTAGCATGGAAAAAGGCGCGAGAAGAAAGTATGTGTTCTCGAAGGTGGGGACCCACGCGTGCGAGCACAGTGAGACGAGATGAGAGACATAACGGTCAGAAAATTCTACTCCCCGATAGGCGAAGAGAAAGGCAATTAAACCGTTAAAAGGTAAAAGGTGTAAGGATTAATTAAAAGTCGAAGATATACCGTATAGCCTGCCAGAAAATTCACGCAGTCATGCCGCGTATGCATAGGCCGTAGACAAGTTTAGAGTCTATTCTAATTTGTCGACGAACCCTTCCGCGGCGATGCATTTTTTCCGTGAGGGTTAATTTGAATAGGGTCGCCAGTAGGGATGGTTCCACGGTACGCCTACGCTTTTTTTCTCCTCGACCTATTCTCCTTTCATTACAGCTTTTTTACTCTCGCATCTTGTCGAACGGAACCCTGGACAATGAGATTGCCGATTGCCGATTCTTTTTTTGTACATTCAACCGTGGCCCGTTTTTTTCTTGTTCAGTCCTTTCGGGGTGGATTCGGTTGTTGCGCGACGTGGAAGGTCGCTCCACCGAACGTTTCGTTCGGCAAATGCCGCGAAAACGCCACGTCACTTTTTTTAAGATCACCTTTCAACGATCACCAGCGCCATTGTCGCTGTGTAACGTTCGTGTTCTCAGATAAGCAATCTCTCTTTCCGCGATGTTTGCTCGGGAACCTTGTTGATAAATTCGCCGCAAGGAACAAGCCACTGTCTATTCTGGCCCGAATTTTTCGTAACGTTTCTCCCAATTAAAGAATTAGACCGAACGCCCCATGGGCGCAACCGATTTGAAATTAGTGTTGCAAACCGTTTGCGCTCTTTGTTTTACCTACTCCACTATCTTAGTTTTACCTAGATCCACGGTCGCATGCAACTAGTTTTAAAGTGGTTTGAAACTGATCAGTTACGCCCGTGTGCGATCGGGCTTAGTGTTACGTTCAACATTCTAAGCACAGCTAGACAATTACTAAAAACGATGATTCGAAATATTTTGATACCTCTTTGCATCTATAAATAGGCAAGTATTTCCATGTCTACCATTTGGAGATTTAAACAAGAAGTTTTCATTTATTCTCTGTTAGAATTTCAATTTCTTGTTTTACCAAATTAATTAATCGTAATTGCGAATGTTTCAGTAAACAATATTCTATTTTACGAGAAATTCTTTCGAGGTAATGCTTGCTCTTATTCTACTGTAAAAATTCGACTATATCATTCAGCCGATATTATTAGGTTGTCTCAAAAGTTTCTTTCGTGAGTTGTATTCAATTATATTCTGTGGCAGTGTTTATATAAATAGACAATCTAATTTCTTAAACATTGATGCTGTAAAAGTAATGAATTGAAATGAATCGTACACAATTCAGTAATGTAACATAAAACATAAAATATTGTGTATATATTAATTATTAATAAAACGAAAGAAACTTTTGGAACAACGTAATATTAAGTAAGTCTTATCCCTTTGAAAATTTAATCTCTACCTGTGCGTACATCGACGTTAGTAATCAATTCCCGTGTATCTGTTTAATAAAGTAGTAAGGTACTTCTAAACTCCTCGTCAAAAGTTCGAAATTTTACCTCGATTGAAATCATATAATGGGTAAAAAACTTGTATAAAGGACTATTGATAAACACAAGTAATAAAATACAAATTAAAAGTATACACACTTCCAGCCACATCCATTTTGATATGATAAATTGAAAAATGGTTGTAAATGAATTGTTTGCAGGCGTAATAGGCTTAGATCAGATCTCAGAATATAGTGCAACAATTTTACATAAACAATAAGAGTGCGACTTTGGAGCAGAGATAGAAAAAAATCTTATCCAACTAAAAATGTTGGGTTAAAATTGAATAAAAATCATGATCTGAATTGTACAATTAATTTATGGTTCACGTCAAACGAATGGAAGCTAATTAAAGTGACTTTTCAATTGAACGAGTGTGGGAAATAAATTCGAATAAAATTCTATGTAAATGTATATATGTACAAAAACATCTATTTGAGAAACTAAGTATACCATTTTTATACCAATTTATATAACGATACCATTTTCACAGAACATCCGTGTTGTGTCGCCTAGGTCAAGTAGTTCTGGTAGGAAACGATCTTCAATAACTTCAATCGAGCTTGCCAAGTATGAAAATGTTATTTTTATTTGAATTTTAAATTACGATTTAATACAGTAATTATCTACTGTTCTTGAATATCTTTGCTATTACAGTTCATACATAATATATAATTAATATACTACGAGTTTTATGCATTCATAGCGTATGCACTTTCGCAAAAAAAAATATTAATATTAATTTATAATGTTTTAAAATATATATATCGACTTCCTTTTAGTGTGTGTTTTCAATACTGATACTCACACGCTAAAATTGCATTAAATTTGCAGTCAAGTGGCTTTAGATATTTAAATATAATTATTTGCATTCGAAATGCAGCGAAAAGAGTGGACATTTCCAAGCTTCCATTTGCATATAATAAAAATTTCCTAAACTTCCATTGAAGATTTGGTTCCGGTTCTCTCGTTTCGCAAAGAAATAATACATGGAAAAATACGCGGCTTTCGTGAAACCGCGGAATATTTTTTCAACTGTATTCATCGCGCTATTAGTTTTTCAAAAACGCGTAAATCTGCAGTGCGTTCTGAGATTGTTGCCATGAGAGTGATTTTTTCTACGAGTTATCTTATCGCTCCGTTACTGATATAGAATAGAATCCGAGATGCACTTGCGAGCAATAAGTGTTCTTCGTAAAAAGCAAAATCGATGTACACTTTTCATCGATTCGACTAAAAGCTTCTGGAGTTTAACTTCTGAGGTCTCAAATGAACCCACGCATTTATACAACATTTATAATCTTATTTGATCCATGTAAATGATTATATTCTTCGGCGATAATTATAATTATGAAAGCGAAAAAATATAAAGATTATAGTGTTATTGCTGACGAATTAGTATTTGCAGTCACACAGACACGTATTGTAAATTAATTAAATTACAACGATTGCGTGGTTACGTCCTTTTAAATTATTCAATTCTGTTGCTATTGATTATAATTATGAGCATAAACATCGATTAGTTATGTTACAAATTAGGAAATGTCAAGATTACACAAACACATATCGTAAATAAATTTAATTGCAATCATTGCGTGGGAAAATTTTATTTAAAAAGCGTTTCGTTAGAATTTATGGTCGTCTCCTATACTTAAAAAAGCATTCATTTTTACAGTATAATATAGAAAGTTTATTTTTCCAGAAACATTAAAATGTTTCCAATTAATAAAAAAACACGCAATACGAATAAAAGAATATTTTCACAATGACTTTCCTCCTCTTGTATATTTTATACTTGCTTATAACAGAAACTCATTTTAACAGAACATTCTTTTTGTAATATTCTTTAAATTAACTATGTAAGGCACAATTCCTTTTCTTATATAAATTAAATAAACAATCTTTTAATACCATCGAGAGTTATAAATCTCAATGGACTAAACATCTTTTAAACAAAGTGACAGAAAAAACCCTATGCATTAATTATTTTAATTAATTTTATTGGTTTGTTCATTTTACGAAAAACCTTTCGATTTTCTATATTAATTAGGTGAAATAATCTATTACATCTTTAATTATATGATTGTTCGTGCCTTTACAGAAGAGAATATAAAGACGCATCAACTGATGACAAAATTACATATGTATGAGTACTAATTTATTTATTAATGATCTTGCAGAGTGTGATATTTATCGAAACAGCTTGGAATGTTTAACGCTATGAGACATATTTTGCTCCCATAGTTCTGTTTGTCAGACGCAATATCAACACTACTTTTCAACAAGTATCATTTTTCTTCCACGGATACAACAAATTTGTCCAATTCAATTCAAACCTGATGAAGTTTCAGTTGGAGAGGGGTCTCAAATGACCCCAGAAGTCAAATTCTAGAGAAGTCATCCCAGAGTTAATTAAACCCTCAGTCGCGCGCAAATGAGTCGCGATTATTATTTAAACTGAGAGAACCTTGCGAACCGTTCCGTCGAGGGCGGAGAGAATGTTTTAAAATTCTTAAAGAGACGCGGCTCCTTCGTCCCTTAAAATCGACGAAACTTCACCCTTTCGCATTACTGACTTACTTTCGCGGCCCTTTGGGGACGGAAACGCGCCAGCCTAACTTTCTCGTGGACGTCGAAAAATCCCTGACCTTGTCTTTCTTCGAGGTGAAAGATAAAGGAAGGAAAAAGCAATCCTAATGATCTCTATCCTTTTTTTTAAGTAAGTGTTTAAAGTCACGTGCACCTTTCAAGGCTATTAGTGACCACTTTTTGTCACAGTTTAATATCCATTCCTATGTAATTAATAATTGTATTTGATGGTAAAACCTTATGTCTTTGAGGAAGTTGAGAATTTTTTTGCAGCAAGTCTTTATTTTTTGTTCTGAGAGTAATATCGTTCCTTGTGTAAATTTCATGGTTTCTTTTCTTTTTTGCTTTATCACAAGTTTCATCTTAATCTTTATTTTGTTCTTTACATTATTGAATAAATACGACTTACATCTAATCCCTGAAGAGAACATGTGGATTGAAATGTTGAATGAAAATTTGCATATTGATTTGAATTTGTTCCCAATGACAAGAAAAAAGAACTACACGATCTCCGTCCTAATGATGTAAGCGAGAAAAAGCATACTTGTTTGTATTTAATTTAAAATTCGATTTAATTAGCAAAACTTGTATTTCTCGATGTACAGTTCATCGTTCGTTTTACGTGTCGATCTTACTTCGAGTTCTCTTCGTTATTATAGGATTAAATATGAGTAATGTATTTAAATTCGATTTAAGCAGATGTAAATATAAACGATGAAGTTTATAGAAATTAATGAAATAAGAGTTGAAGCTAGAAAAATAATTACGAAGACCGTGTTGTAAAATAGCAATTGAGTCAGGATTTCTACAGTCGAAACAAAATAAAGCTTCGTAATATTCAATTACTTGTAAAATATTTATTAAAGATATTGATACGGCATTAAATCTGCACAAAAAAGGTGTGATCCTCTCGAGAAATAAACTAAATTACATTTATTTTTACAAACAGAAACAAACATGAAAGCAAACGATCTAACGATATATTACTAAGCATAATTAATCATTTGCGGTAAAAAGACGTGCCATGCACGTTACACACGTCGTCAGGCGATTGTTACAAAAAATAAATCATTAATAAAGAATACTCGTAAACACATTGGTACGTAGTTTTCAAATTATTTTCTCCATTGCTGACTTTACATGACCTTGAACGTCATTGTGTAGTATATGGATGACTTCGTCTTGACACGCGCTTTCATATGATATAAAAAAAATATTACCAATACATTAAAAAATTTTGAGGTCACCTTCGTTTCTTTCAAAATAATGTGAATATAAAAAGACTGCATTTGTCAGTTTGTTTTGTATAAAAAACAATACTACTTTTCCCATTTTTTTCTAATATTAACGATTTACAAAAAAATCCTGGCTAGTAATAGCCTGAACACCCTGTATATACACAGAATGTGAAGATACTCTTGCTCCTAATCTACAAGAGAAGTAATCCATACGAATCACACTAATACAGTAAATGAGCCCCAATTCTTAATATTTTTAAAATTTTAGCATTGAGAAATGCTTATAAACAAACAAAAAATCTGCGAACGAACTTGGTGCAGGGAAAAGTATTTCGAGCATAAGGACCAGATACACGAGCGATACGTGTAAGCGTAGCACCAGAAGGTTGTAATCTCGCTTCATACCAGTTCTCTATCTAATATATACTCGCATGCAGTAAACGGCCTACCAAATCTAGATTGACTTTCTAAGCTGGCACGAAAGCAAGAGACTTTTTACACAAAATCAGGTACGATCTTCGACGAGGACTGCACGATCACGCTTCGGGCGCAGAACCGGTCTGTAGGTTAAGGATACTTCCAGCTCCTTCATCGCGGTTGAAATCATTTTGCATTAATACCTGCTAACTCCTCGTTCAATTAACATTTTTTCTTCTCCGATTCCCGATACCAGACTAATTCTTCGAGCCATAAACAATCCATTCCGGTGGTTTCGCTTGGAATCGATCAAGTTTCAAAGCGTTTCCGTAAATATAATACTTAGAAAAGAGACCAACGCGAATAATTTACAGTTTATATTCGAAGGTTTTAGAGATTTATAAATAAGCCAAACACGATTCTGAGAATATTTTGTTTAGATTTCAGAAGCATATGTTTCCAAAATACTTGTATTGTTTTGTCTGTATCTATACTAATATTATAAAGAGGTAAAGTTTGTTTGTTTCTTTGTTTGTATATAGACGGTAATCTCTGGAAGTACTGAACCAATTTAAAACATTTTTTCAGTAATAGAAAATTACACTATCCCTGAGTTAATTTGAAATCTGAAAATTTGTAAATCAAGTTGGAAGAAAAGCGTTGCTTGGCTACTTTATCGGTATACGCTGACCAAATGGTTGAATATACGTGAAAATAATGTGATACAAAAATATTATTTATCAATAGATCTGAAAAAAAGTCATGGACACGATATACCTAGCTTTTAAATTTAAACTAGAATAACCTTTTTTGTGTTGAAAATAGATTCTGTTACGAAGTAGCAAACCTAATTATTGAGTTGTTCAGAAAGTTCGTGCCAATTTTTAAGAAAAATTCAAAGACATTTGAATTTTGACATATATTTATTGAATTATATAAATACCATTTTGTTCCACGATCTTGCCACCTTTTAAGGGATGCACCCATGTTAATTGTTTTCAACCATTCCAGTATAAACAGACGTGTACCACCTACCTAAAATCGACACGGATTTTCCAGACAAACTAATACTTACTTGCATAAACGCTACAGTAATGATTAAGTCAACGTTTTACAATCATTCAGATTGTATTATCGCATAACTCAAGTTAAGATACGCTTCGCGGGGTGCTGCAGTATAAGATGAGACCGTTTTTTTGCCACCTACGTGAATAAGAATAGTGTACCACGCGGGTGAAACCGCGGAGAGTTAGTTTCAAATAAGACTCATAAAAATCTAATAGATCGTTATTTAAACACCATTGGTAGTGGTTTTATTTCTGCAAAATTGCGAATAGTTATAGTAACGACAGTTTGAAAGTGATTTTCTGATCGAGTTTTGTAAACTGGACCAGTTATGGGCAAATTATTAATACACTGCGGATTTTTATGCATTTATAGGGAATTTGAATGAGCATGAAACTACAAAATGCACACAGTCTGCAAGAATATAAAAAAGATTGAAAGTAAAGTTTATGTTATAATATTTGCAGAATAAAATAAATTTCTATGTAGGTTCAATTTTTGTAGGCAAGTTTGCCAAGATTTTATTTTGCATAAAGATCCCCAGTCTAATTATGAATAATCGAAGTGTCACTGTCTTTTAGAGAAGAGTCAGCAAACGGAAAGATTCCGTGGTTAGGTCTGGATTAGGTTTGGTTTAGGTCTGGTTTATGACGTAAATATGATTTTAGGATCCTTCTTCAAACCCTACTGTCGTTTGGTCATGACAATTCTTAGATCGTTTACTTCAAACTTTATTAACAAATTAAGTTTCGCCTTTAACGCGCGTTAGCAGTACAAGCATTGAATTTTCTCTTGACGACACGGTTCTATACAGTCTTATAAAATTACATACAACATGCTCCGAATTTCCTACTGAATTAACGTTAAATAAAATTGATTTGATCAAACGTAAACAGCACGAGTTGCAGTTGCAGGAAATATTTCAATTTTCTTCTGGTCTGTTATGACTTATTAATCCAATTGGCAATGATGACAATCTTGATAACAATTAACACGAAATCTACGTAAACACAATTCAATAATATAGTACAAGCAAAATCGAAACCATTAAATTACATTAAGATAAATGATAAAATATATACTTGTCGCATATTGTCACTTTCGAAAGAGGATACCTAATCGTTTTTTAATCAACCATTCCCATAATTAAATAAAATCAAATACTAAGCATTCTGGAAATATCAACTTTATGGAAGTTGTTAGAAACTTACAATCGGCGCTTTTGTTTTTACGTCGACACGATGTGACGTGTCAAGCGTTTTATCAGTTCGATCGCTGCGACTATTCACATGTGAACAGGTTATGGGCCTAGCAGAAGTCTACTCAATTTTATTAACATTTGGTTTACGGAGATTTTGTATCAGGTAGTTTGTTACTGAATTAATGCTTTAACAGATGAAGTAAATTAAAATTAATTAAAAGGCTTTAACAGTTTTAAGAAAGCATGGAGAACAGAAGAAAACAATCAAAATAATTCAGCTAGGCAGTTGCTATAAACCAAACGTTGATACACCGTCAAATTTGAAAGGAAAAAGAACTGAATTGAAAATTGAGAGAATTGAAAAGATGTTCAGTGTACACAGATCAAATTGATTGGTTTCATTATTTTAGTATTTAAAAACTTGTAAGGAAACAAAAAATGAATTTATACATACAGTCAGTCCAATAAGTATTCGTACCCTCTATTTAAGAAATTAATCGATTTTAAATGATAGGCTCGACGATACCAAATGAATTTTTCATTATAAACATATATACGAATAAACTTTGCACATGTATATATTTATAATGAAACATTTATTAGGATACACCAAACGTGTCATTTAATTCAGTAGACATAGAAGGTACGACTACTTATGAGATTGACTGTATATTTCCAACAAAAGAATGAGAAATTATTCGAAATGCAGAATAGAACAGACAAAACAAGCCAATTATTTATGGATTGACGATGTAATGAAATATATTTTATAACAAATTGTATTCTTTAACATACAATCAGTCCAATAAGAACTCATATCGTCTATGTCTATCAAAGACATTTGTCGAAATTAAACAATAGGCTCGACGATTCTAAATGAATTTTTCACTATAATATTGAATAAACTTTGCACATGTATATATTTATAATGAAACATTTATTTAGATACACCAAACCTGTCATTTAATTTAGACAAATGTCTTCAATAGACACAGAGGTTACGAATACTTATGGGACTGACTGTATGCTTGTCTTTCTACATGATTTAACCCATTCACTGCCAGGCAAACTTAAAGCGTTTTGCCTTGGGAGCCAAGATTTAATACGGATGTGTGATTTGGGTTATTACTTTGATAGTAAAATTGATATTAAATTTGTTCTTTTAAAAAGAAAATTTATGATCTACTTTTGCAATAGTTCGTGACTCAAAAGTCTACAAACTTATCCCTTGATTAAGTGCAATCATTTTGAACTTCGAGACATCTCGTATTTGCCAGTGATGGGTTATAATCAGCATAAGTAGTTTGCAAAAAGTGTAAATGGTTCCTGTAAAACCTTGTGAACATAGGAATGGGTCAAACCGATCATGGTTCCGTAAACCCAATATTCAATCTAAAGTCTCCAAACTTTTCCCCTGATTAAGTGCAATAATTTTGAATTATCTACGAGACATCTCGTATTTGCCAATGAATGGGTTATAACCAGCATAAATAGTTTGCAAAAAGTGTAAATGATTCCTGTAAAACCTTGTGAACATAGGAATGGGTCAAACCGATCACGTTCCGTAAACGCAATGTTAAATCGCGATCGCTTTATCGCAACCTAAACATTCTACACGACCGATAAACTCAGTGAAAGTTGTGGAAAAAATTAGCTAGAGATCGTTAACGGTGTTTTGTATCGTTGGACGAATTACACGGCACTCTTTTCAAATTTTCTCCGGTATGGAAGGGTCCGAGAGAGGAGAGAGAAGATTTACGCGGACCATTTATATCGGGCTGTCGGGCCAGCGGGTCAAGAATATTGAGCACGGCCGGCCGTAAAATAAGATATAGATTTCCATCTAGTAAACTTTCTACACGGCATGTGTGGGAGGCAACGCAGAACGCCATACGGCATACGAGAACAGCTCCGACGTCTTACGTTAGAAACTTTGGGCGCAGCCTTGTGTGCACTGCTCGAGTTATACTCTCCACACAGACGCACACATCACCGTACACACACGCACGGGTATATACATCGGCCCGGAGAACAGGCTTAAAGACTTGCGACCACTTATCAGGTCATCCTATAAGTAACGCGAATTTCCTTCTATATTTCGAATGAACGGAACCCAACGTACCATGCACCATTTTTCCTTTAAATTATTCAATTACATAATACACATTAGGTATCTTTATGCGTTTATAGAAAATTTGTATGTGCAAGAACCTACAAAATGCAAACAATATGCAAGAATATAAAAAAGACTGAGAGTAAAGTTCATATTATAATATTTATAGAGTAAAATAAATTCCTATTTAGGTTCAATTTTTGTAGGCACGTTTGCCAAGATTTTATTTTGCATAAAAATCCCCAGTCTAATTATGAATATGAATATTCGAAATGTGACCGTCTTCTAGAGCAGAGTCAACAAACGGAAAGAATCTGTGGTTAGGTCTGGATTAGGTCTGGATTAGGTTTGGTTTAGGTCTGGTTTATGACGTAAATATGATTTTAGGATCCTTCTTCAATTCCTCAATTTTTGTAGGTACGTTCGCGAAGATTTTATTTTGCATAAGGATCCGCAGTCTAGTAATCACTAATTAAGTTTGCTGGACTTACGATGTCCCCGAAGAAGAAACATTTGAGTGTGAAGGGTTAAAATATATACATATAGTTGCTTGCCTATGAAACAAGCACTTGAAAGAGTAGATATTCTTTTATATTTCTTTTTGGAAGTAGTCGTTTAATTTAGTCAAATTTCTTCGATGCACGTAGAGGGTACGAATACTTGTTGTACTGACTGTATATCAGTTACTTGTTGATTATTTTTATGTGTGCATATGCGTAATTTAAATCGCAAGTCTGTAAATCGATCTATTCTAACAAATATTCTCTTTTCCGCCGAAACATATTTATTTTCAATTAAAATTTCGCGCGTAAGAATATTTAAACATATCAGAAGTATAATTTTGAATAATTTGATGTTTGTGTTTAAATGTAACCATGCGTGGAGTTTCATTATAAAATGTCAGGTCCCGATGAAGAATTCAATCGAAAAGTCGAAAGAGTTGTTGTCGTTTGTACATCGGTCTCTATAAAATATACGTCAATAAAAATAGAAAAAAAGAACAAATGTATAACGCAAAAATAAAACATTTTGCGAAATATTGAAAAGAGCTAGTATTCGGCTTATATAGAATCGTCCATAAACATTTATTTAAAAAAAACTTGAAATCTAATGGTGAAAGAATTATAAATTCAAGATTATTTATAGGACTTCTTTTACTATGTTTTTTATCTTGATACGTATGATGTGTGTTCAAGTGAATCAAGTGTTCGCTAAAAATGTTCGATATATTCGTTAGTTACTTATTTTTCATTCACGATGCCCAATTTCGATCCTACAGTGTTTCATCTTTATTATTCAATTTAACTCGATCAGAAATGTTTTTCTATGTTATATTCTAATCCCCTATGTGCTCGTGTAGCTTTTCGGTCACATGCTCTATATCAACAATTTACCAAATAATTTTAGTATTTTTTTCACAAGTTGACGAATACGTCTTAATTATATGTCTGTAATAACCAATGACAATATTGATGATAGTTAGCAGCATTATCAAAAATGTCACAGTAAATGCTTTGGAAGTTGTTTGCAGAACAAATATTCAAAGTCAAACTTCGTATAAATGTTTTATTTAATTTTAATATTAATTCTTTCTTTCCTTAATATAATTTCTTCCCTAAATGCAGTGAATCAACATTGACAAAATAAGAATTTTTCATACAAACTGCAAATATACAAGCTCCTATTTTAAAATCTTTTTATTTATTGACGATGGAAACAACTGATATGCGTTAAAGAATAAAAACGAAAACAAAAGAAGGAACGGGAATACTTAGGAGAATCGAACGCAAGGTTCCAGGGTTACTGATTGTAAGATACACCGAATAAAGGTAGTCGGCCTGTCGCTTCCACCCTTCGCAACCTTGCAACCCTTCAAACTGCGTTGAAAGTAAGCTCCTGTCAAAGCTTCTTTGAGCGTCGGTAAACCGAAAACGAGCCGAACGACTGACTCGGTTAGAATTCCCTGTCAATAGCAGGTGACAGATCTCCATTGTCTTTCGTCCTACTCGCTCATTATCCACCCAGTGACCTGCTTTTTATCCGTGAATGTGCTTCGCATATTTTTAAACGTGGCACACGACTGACGTGCTCCACGACGAACACTTTGTCTACTTCCTATCGAAATCTCGCAACCAAGAATTCTCGAAGCAGCTTCGAAAAGCGCGAGGGTCGTGAAATCTCGACCAAATGATTCGCGATGAAAAATCGTAAAGACACGAGGGCCATCAAGACTCGGCTACGGCCACTCGACAGGCCGAACGTTCGTTCTGAAACATTAATTTTTACCCCTTTTTACCCCCATCTGCCTAATGACCCGGAGTTCGCTGCTGCCTCCACGGAGACGACGACGACAGCGGCCAGAGGAGAAGGAGAAGAAAAAAAAGGTCTCGAAATGCCCGTTAAGTGGCGGGAATCGTCGTCGTCGTCGTCGTCGTTGGGAAAGGGTTCGGGATCTTGTCCTGCATCCAGGAGCGATCGTTACCACTCGGACGGATGTGCCAGAACAAGGGGATTGCCGTGTACACTCCTTCCTTCCGGTATCTTACATAATTCCTCGTCCGTTTTTCTCCGCTTTCGCTCCCCAACCCTTCCTTCTTGCGACCCCCTTGGCTCGTTTTCACCCCCTTCATGCCGAGGAGCAGCCACACCGCCGCAACAATGGGTCTCATCAGGCATCGGGAATAAATTATGCTCGGCTAAGTCCAACAGAAAAATGACCGAGTCCCGAAAATTAGAGCTTGTGCTCGCCAACGGAGAAAAAACGAACGAGAGCCTACGTTTCTTACAATTCCTGCTAATTAACGTGTGGACTACCGAGCCTATTCACTCCTCCACGTGGCCAAACCGTCTAGACAATCCAGGCTACGTAATCTAAACATGTTTCTGATAAATACTAGTGTCGTAATCTCGATTGTTTTTTTTTTGTGTTCGACACTTGCATTGGGAATTAATTTGATCGATGGCGTAGCATTCAATCCCTCAGGTTGTATTCTTAGCAGACTATATTTCGTGGACGATTTTCGATATCTAACGCGTTGATAATTAGACCAACATCCATGCAATTTTTCTCGAGGTAAAAATTAAGTTGCATTTGTGACCTAATAACAGTTCGTTACTCCTACCCAGAGTCACTTTCTTCAATCTCTGGCATTGAGGATCAATCCTTAAAGTTTGTTAAGGAATGGTCCTGCCACCCATACGAATCTCGTGGAATCTCTGACGAATTATTTTCTGACATAAAAAGCAAAGAGCATTGCTATAAACACTTCCTTGTAAACGCAAATGCAGTCTCTTTGTTTGGCTTTCAGAGGACCCATACATGCTTCAAGTAACAACGAATGTGTCAATGACCTAGCAGACGTTTCCTGCAAAGCAAAATTCTTCCTTAAACACTTCTAAAATCAAGAGAGGTAATCGCAGTCGATCTGTTTGGCTTTCGAAGTGACAACGAATGTTAACGATCAATACTAACGATCCGTGCAGAGTACACTGGCATGTTCTCGCGAGCGCGTGTTAGGAAGACACGAAACAACAAAACAAATCGGTGAAAATGAGTTCGTCGGCCCCCGTTGGGGCAGAAGTAAGCCACAGGAAGAAAGGGTTCCGAGCCTTCGGGGTCAGCGAACCTGACACGCTCCCTCTGGGCGGTCTGAAAAAAAGGTATCGGTCGAAAGGGATAAAAAAACGATAAAGAGTTTCGGACAGGGCAGGTGAAACCGTTCCGGGAGGTTAGGCGCGAGCGAGAAAGAAGACGTTACCATATGCCTGGAATAATGTTCCACCCGCGTACGATCCGACCAACCGACGCGACGCGACACGACGCAACGAATTTCTTACCATCGCACACTGGGACTGAAGTACGGAAACTTCGCCAAACATAGAAACGCTCTGCATCAAACACCTTACCAAATTACTACAGATAATGAAAAGATCCTTATAGAAATCTGCAACTCCTACAACAGAAACTCAACAATCCTAAAAGTGCAATATGAAATGAATAAAGAAGGAAATAATTATGTATCATTTATCAATAAAAAAAAATAAGAAAATTCATGTTTGGAAGAAATGGAGAATCCATTAAATATAGACCTCAGTAATATTAGAATACCAAAGGAAGACGCACAGATCTATTTAGCACAAAAATCTTAGAAAAATAGAACCATACGTTGTTAGATCTGGGTTAGGTCTAGAGAAAATATTTTTTTAGTAGTCCTGGATTTTTGCTATCAAGAAGAAAACAAATCCTAATAACTCGATTAAGAATAAATCACACCAAACTAACTCATAGCCATCTAATGATTAAAGAAGAATCTTCATGCTGTACAAACTGTAATAAAAAAATCACAGTAAAGCATATGGTAGAAGAACGTCCAATGTATAATATTATACGAGAGGTACGAAACCAAACCATCATCCTGAAGCCTGCTTAAATGACAAGAAATGCATATCAAAAATTATATCTTATTTACAAAGGACAAAAATATCCAAAGAAATGTAAACAAGAATTAACAAGACACTGCACCTTTTAAAATATATTTTGAATGCTAAACACTATTTATAATTATTGTCAGATGTAAGAATTAGTTATTCTAACCATGAGTCTTTCCATATTTATTTTAATTATATTATGACCCACATATGTATAAATATTGAAGCTGATGCAACAATAAATAAATAAATAAATAATAGATACTTTAGTATATATTATTCTGTCAGGTGTTCTGATAGAATCAATCGAATACCAATGTTTCAAGCATAATCTAGATCTTCCAAGCAATTTTTATTTAATATTCGCTGACCATGTGTGCGAGCATTTTCACATGAACATTTTCAAACATTTCTTCGAGTGAACAATTTATTTAAAAATTGTGTAAACTAAGCGGTCGATGTCACCAATGTTCCATTATACAACAGTGATTCTTTTAACTTAATTCCTCGAAACAAATTAGAACTGACGGGATTTAACTTTAATGACCTACAACTATCTAGACAAAGTTTGTCTGAACATCTCGAAGCTTCCACTGCGATATCGATTTTCAAACAACGATGATTATCGAATTGTTCACGTGTGTCTTCCTTTCAGAAGAAAGACGTTTTCAACGTTTACTTAATCAAATGTTCGTTTTCAAACTTTTGTACGCAGTTTTTGTACGAATTGTACACAATTGTTTCATGCATTATTCAATGTAGTTCCACGTAAAGTACTTTTGTATTTAATTAAAAAAAGTAGTCGTTCATAGGTAAATATATATATATATATATAATTATAGAATATAATATAATTAGAATATAATTATAGAATATAGGTACAAATGAAACGTGCTGGTAGGTTTAGTGTTAATGTTTCGATGTAAATTTGAAGATCTTCGGTGTATTCGACAATATTTTCGACGAATATACATATTTTGATCTAAAAATGTGAAAATTCAATATCACCAAATCGCGCGTTAAGAAACTACACTCTTTACATTCGGTAGGGTTTCTAAACTAAATGAAAAAACTGAATTTCCCCTGAACTTCCAAAATTCCTGTCCCGTCGTGAACGATCACGACTGGAAAGCTTCCGAAACATCTTTCAACGCGGAACGACGACCGCGTTACGACCGTCGGCTCATTGACGTGGACATCTTCGGGCCACGTTTCGAGCCCCGAGGTCTGGCTAGAGCGAATCGAATCGAGTTGCAAGAATATCGATCACGGGACTGCCCCAAACGTCTGCCACTCGACGATTCTCAAACACTCTCGGCACGTTTGTCCGTCATCGTCCACGGAGATATCTTGGGGAAACTAGATTGCTAGACCTTGCTATTCGACGCGACTTCGCCCCTCTAGCAGAAATGGCATCGACTCGGCGGCATGCCACGGGCCACCATTACTCCAACTGTGCTGCAGCACTTCTTTAACTTTATTCGACGCGCTTTAACAACAATTTTGATTTTTGTATGTACTCTAGGGTGGTTCTTAAAAATGCTGAGTGATGTTCACATGGTCTTGAATTCTTTGAAGTAACTTAAACAAATTTCCTAGAAATTTCAGTCCTAGCTAATTATTTTTCAAACGATACCCTAGTAAGCTTATACAGGATGTGTCTCGATCAAAAATTTGATAAAATAACGCAAGCTCAATATAATCCATCATTATACTCAGCCTTGCATACACATTAAGAAGGATTTTCTTCGAATAGTCGCTTAGATATATTTAAGAAGTATTCGAATTAGTAGTCGTTGTTGCTCCTGAGGAAAAAAATTAGGATTATTTAAGGAAATATCAATAACAATTAAAATTTCTAAATGATTTTCATGGTACAGGGTGGATTATTAGAATAGATTTGATTATTTCTACCGTCATAGTGCGCTCTCGAAACCTGATTCACGCTTTGGAACCGACTGATGTAGATGGACTACATTGTGGGTACAACGAATGTAACATCATTTCTAGCAAGGAATACTTAAACTCCGTGAAGTGACACTTGGCTGTTGAACTGACTCCGATTCGTGACTCCACATTGATCCTGATCCCGCCCCTACTTAACACCTTCGCTACCGCCATTTGGAAACCCGTTCACCGCAGACCACGCAACATTTCTAGTAAATTTCTCGCCTCTAACTATATTCAAATATGATGTAGATCCTCTGAAAGAAGTTATTTCATTTCTATGACAAGAATAAATGTACGTTCTAATAGAGGGTTAAAGAATAGTTTAATATGACACAATGTTTTATCAACAACGTTAGTTCCTGGCCTTCTTCTCTTATTTACTAAATTTCTAACCTCTAATTATATTCAAATATGACGTAAATTCTCTGAAAGAAGCTATTTGATTTCTATGGCCAGAATAAACGTGCGTTTTAATAGAAAAGTTGAAGAATAGTTTAATCCTTTGAACTAGGCAGCAGTTTCATTACAGAGAGCTAACAATTTAGACGATTAAACCCTTCTTCTACCATGATACTACTACTTCAAAGTGTAGCAGTTTACAGATTAGGAATATATATTTACGAACCAATATCGCTACAAACAATTCGAGATACAACAAAATCTAAGATAAACAAAAACTGTGACTCCTACCAGTCTGTGGACACTAATAAGTCGCTCCTCGAGTATAAAGGGTTAATATGATACAGTGTTTTATCATTACTGTTATCACGAACGAAGTAAACAAAGAAAAGAGTCATCCAAAGATTTGAAACAGTGTGTCGTAAATACTTGATACTTGGCTCACTTGCCATGAAATGGAATATCATCGCTGCCACTCCTCTACGACGCATACCAGTAAAAGTCATGATAATTCAATCATCATCGTCATCTTCGCTTAATACAACTTCAACCCTAACTTCGTTTATCTTTCAGTAGATTTATTTCCGTAGCTCGATTAAAGATAGACTCGACTTCTGAGAGTGATCGTTCGCCTGGATTTTTTGATGGCGGAACGTCACCGAATCTCTTTGTCCAATGATTCGTTTGAAATCGGTGAAATTTTATGGTAGCTACAAAGAGTCGGTGATTTTTTGATGGCAGTGCATGAGAGAGAACTCGACCCTTCGAGTGCACGGGGATGCTCGTTGCCATGGTGGCTAGATTTTGAAGAGGATGTACCAGGGTGATTTCGCCTAGACTACTGATGATGACTGTACTCCCCGCGTATGCGAGGGATACAAGCACGCACACACTCGCGATATTTCGCACGTACATATGGTCCGTACATTCGCCAGGGGGTAGAAATCATTAAAGGGGCGTGGCGTACCCGTGGTTGCTCGGATGACGGTCACGTGAATCAAGATGGCCGCCGAAGCGGGAGAGCTCCCCTCTTTGCAACAGTCATTTGTTATCGGCCATTTTATTTTAATGATTTCCATGCATGCGTGAAACGCTCGACTGCATCGCTCGGGAAAGGGATGTTCTCTCTCTCTCTCTCTCTCTCTCTCTCTCTCTCTCTCTCTCTCTCTCCTCTCTCTCTCCTCTCCTCTCTCTCTCCTCTCCTCTCTCCTCTCCTCTCCTCTCCTCTCCTCTCCTCTCCTCTCCTCTCCTCTCCTCTCCTCTCCTCTCCGACCGGCCCCGTTCGCTCTCCATGCGCCTGGTAACGTGGTAACGCGTTCTCCTAGCGGGATACACGCTCCACACCGGCGAACGCGCCGCTAACGCTGTTTTCATGCTAATTTCAAATCCTATAAATTCACCAACCGCGTCCACTCTAACGCTCTTCCTTCTTTCGATAAATTTCTCTCCATTTTCTGATCGCAATACCCCCCGGGCGATAATGCCGATTGGCCCGAAAAGCCTCGCTTGTTTCCGCGACCATCGCATCGTTCACCGATCGGACTATGCCGCGATTAAATATCGCCGAGTAATTCGCTCCAGCAATTCCAAATCAATGTAAACGCATTCATGGCGAGTCTCGCACAATTTTCATATTTTAATATCACGAGTACGAGTTAAATCAAACGATTGAAGCAAGCGAGCTCGTGGTGTCAAGTTTCGAGTTAACTAGTATCGTGGATAAACAGTTGAAGCAGAATTTGTGTAGTTGTGGTTTAGTTAGAATTTGTTGGCCTAAACGGTAGTGGTATTTATAATTATCAGATTTCGTTCTTTGTCTTGACACAGAGCGAGAGCTTTGCAAACGTTTCGACTTGAAATTCGAGTCAGAAATTGAGTCGATAAAAATCAATTGGTACATGAGTTGATAAATAATAAATAAGTATTGACACTCGCAAAAAGGACATTATTTTCTGATTCCACCAATAGACACAGTCCTCGAGGTACACCGATTACGAATACAAATTAATAATAACGAGTCTCGATTTGATTTTATCGACACTCTACGTTTGAATCGTTTCCGGAAATAATGATAGGAATCTCAAAATAAACACAATTTCTCTCAGAAATTACTATTCTATACTGCACCTAGCAATAATCGACATTTTTCCTTGCACTTAATCTTCTTATCGCTTAGAAATTTCTCTATGCTCCTTCAGTAAATGTTCCTTTATAACTGAAGCCGTGGAAATTTTGTCACGACTATTACAACTGTGAAATTTCACTTAAAATTTATATTTTTGTTATATTCGAGAGTTCTCTGTCAGCTTAACTCGTACCATTGAATAGTTCTTCCTCTTCTGTATGTCTTACAATCAGAATCAGTAGAATACTGTAGATACTTAAAATTATATTTTCGAGAATGTCTTGCATAGTTCCATTTATCTCTTACAATATAATGTAGTATGTCGCCTTCCATACTCAAGAATAAAGAGTCAAACATGAACACGAATCGTAGAATTCGGGATTGGTCGTGTAGGAAAAGGACTATGGATCCGAGGATCATGGTTTCGAATCTCCGTGTGACTTATTTATTATTTCTCGTTCAGAATCCTACAATAATATACACAGACAGCAAAGAAGTGCATACAACTACTCAAATTATGCACAAATTTTGATGCAAAGTTTTCTATTTCTACATTTGCTCTCGTTCTTTTAAAAGTCCTCTCTTTTTAACCCTGTGCACTCGAGAGGTGACTCTCAGTCACCATTAGGTTTCACGCAGGAAATCTACAATGCTTGTTTCTTTGGAGTTCGTACTGACCACGTAAAATTGCACTAAATTACATTGTTTAACACAATTTCAATCGATTCCATAGGCTGGAACGCTCGATATTCGCGTTTATAGGAAACCGACGTCAACGGTATTCCATCGATCTGAAACCTTTGGAAAACGTTTGATGTTTCTTTAAGTTTAATTTCTTTGGAGCTCGAAGTGTCACTAAAACGATTGTCGGCGAGGTAAAGGTGACCTTATTCTCAAATCTAGATAGCTTAGAATTCATGGCAATAGAATGTTAAGAAACGTCTCGAGTTGCTGGCAGATACCAGAAAAAAGGCCTCGAGTAATAAATGTCTCTTAACGAGACTTCCTAAGAAGTGTAATACCTTCATGTTTAATACCGTTCGATACCTGAACAATAATTATAATTTACGTGGGAAAATAACAAACTGACATTCAATAAAAGAAACGCCTCGCGATCGTTGGAATAAAATCGACGTTAAAGCAACTGAACCGGTCAAAGCGAGACCAAGCCCCAGTCATTTGTCGTGATTTATATTAATAATGAGCGCCGCGGTGAAACGCAATAATTAATACGCGGTGATTAAGTGTCGTCGTTAAGGACTGATGGATGTCTTTTTATATCGTTCTAAGTAATTGCTCCTTAGCAATCGAAATATCGATAATTCCTCTGCGCGGAAGGAAAATTAATTGAATCCGTCGAGGATCGTTCGTGTTGGGTCTAATTGTAAGTGAAATTAACCTCGAACCGATCCCGCTGCCGAATCGCGGATGCAGCATTTAGCGTCCCTAAAAATACTTTCCGATCGAACTAAGATTAGATAAGGTGCGACGAGTTCTCAACTTATACGGTTAATTTACTCCAGAGATTTTAGTGTAAGTCGAATTGCACAAACACGATGTACCGTGGCAAGAAAGAAGTGTACCTTGGATTAAATATGAAAAGGAATGCAAGAAGAAAATGAAGAGAAATTCAAGTGATTTTTTATCCTTTATAGTCATAAACCGTATAAAAACTAAGGAAAACATCTGTTGAGTGCAATCAAGATCAGATAGATCCACATGTACTCGTTTAAGAGAAGCAAACTTCATTTAATATGCCAATATTACACATATACAGGGTATATACGTGAGCTTCGTGTAGACAAAGTCTTTTTAATTATTAAAAACGTAATTGAAAAGAACCACGCTGTTATAGATGAACATCTATATTAATAGTATCTTGCATCGATCACTATTTATAGTTTATTCTACAGCTATTGATTAGTTAATATATAACTATTTGTACATGACTGTATTTGCATTTATGTTATATACCTATTTAAGATCGATTATAACTTCGATTAACACATTACTTCAGGAAATAGCAATAATCTCATTCAAAACAACTCGGCGTTGAATTATTCACATTATCGGCAACTTTTATAAATCATTTAATTGTTCATATCACTATACTCTTGCATTAATAACTTATTTTGTTCACACTAACACTTCAACTGTCATTAATTGTATATTGCTATTTGAATATCATTAGACGTCATTAGATCGTATATTATTAGACGAATACGACTATTTGAATACTGAGTAATTTTGTTCGAGTGTTATTGCTTGAATAAGAAGAGAGGAGGGAGTGAATGAATAAATTTACAAAAATATACCATCGTATTGTTTATAAAATGAAATTTAAAATTTGATAGAAATTTGGTCTTCTAGTCTAACAAATAGGTGAAATAAAAGCGTTAAAATGAATGTTGTGAGTAGAAATAAGGTAGATAAAGACAAGCAAGTCTGGGTAGAAACTGATAGATGCAATATTGTGCGACATATGGTGTACTATAACATCATCGTAATGTAAGCTTTTCACTGTTTAATTTTCTATTGATAAAATCGATAGCGAGGAAAATCGTTAATGGTCGAATATCCTGCATCGAATAATGTTGCATTATGTTCAACTTTCAAAAAAATCCTTCACTTGGTACCACTATAATTGTCATCGCAATTATACACATTCGTAGCAAGTAGATAGAAATAGATATGGTCATGCAGTTTTATCGTTTCATAATATCTAACATTTATTACAGTTTTACATATTCTTCTGTTGCTTTTTAATGTACTGCGGATTTTATATACATATTTCTGATACAAGCTAACATAATAGACACATGCTAAACATAACTGAAAGATGTATACATTTGTGCAAAATGAAGTAACGATATTCTTATAATAATTATAGAATATATTTATATAATAGAATATAATTATGTATATTTTATGTACGTTATAAATGCATAAAATCCGCAGTCTACTTATTCAGAACATTTGAACAAACAACTGTAGACAGATGGCTTGTCTCATTCCATAATGTCTAACATTTATTATATAGTTTCTACAACACCACATTTGGTGTTGGTTGTTAAAAATAATATTTAAATTGTTTTCCGAAAACTATGGACAAATACGCGATCTTCCTAAGCGTAGAGTTGAAAATGGTTCAACAGTTTACATGTACATACTCCTGGCTGGTTCTGTAAGTGTATACCTCGATGAAAGAGCTACATCCTATGAAAGAGCTCCTTCACGAAGGTTCAACCTATAAAATTGTTTTTTACAATATTACCATTGAATTAAGACGTCGAATTTCATCAGAAGTGACTAATTACTAATGAACAGGACCTGATGAAGCAACTTGTGATAGTAATAAATCAGTAGAGGCCTGCTAATATGTATAATTAAAGACAGAATTAGTTGAGAAGGTGACGGATCTATCTGTGAAACAATTCGTCAGGAACCCTGCCCGAGGAAAAAAGAAATGATCGAACAGAGCGAGGCCGCGAGGTCTGGTGGCAAATTAATATCATCGTGTTATACAAACAGATTTCAGCCGATCGGAGCGCAGAATTCTCATCCCCGATTTTTCGCAGGCAACTATGTATGTATTCGGTCTCCCCCGGTCGCGAAATTCAAGGTATCGCTCGTATGAATAGCTCGGACGAGTGGCATAGAGCGCAGGAGGCGAAGGGGAGGGACGAGGTCATCGCAACGAAGCGATGAGACGCACGTGCGTGTGAGTGCGTGCAATTTAATGATTTCCAGGCCGGAATTTCGATGACGGGAACTGGGAACGGGGCGGGAAAACGCCGCGAGAGAGAAAGAGGGTTAACGCCGCCCCTGTGGGAAAGAGACGGCGGGGTGCAACGGCAGGTTGGTCAGGGACGGCTTGTTGCACACGCGCAAAATCTCCCGGAGGAAACAAAGGACGGAGATTCACAGTTACGTCTGCCGTCGTTTAACCTTTTATTCTTTGTACATATTTAACGCGTTCGTTCGACAATTCCATGCGATATCGCTTACTTACTTCCGTAACCAAATATCCAGAGTTGGTCGAATTATTCCGATGGAATGACACAATTATGAGTCTCTGACATTGCTACAAACTATTTTTTCTTTGACCTCAAATAGACAGCGTGATAGACAGCGTGATAATTAGACTGCTGATCTTTATGCGAATTCCAATTTTTACAGATTAGAATAAAGAATTGAAATTTAAATAAAAGTATGAAGAATGTAACATGTGCTTTATTGTTAATATTTTATATATGTTGCATTCATACATATCTTCGCAGGTTTTTTCATATTTACATTTGCAAAAAATGTGTAAACATCCGCGGTTTAATGATAGTATTCTAATGTCGGTTTGAGAAACCTATGAGAATTATTATGGATTATTTAATAGAATACGTCAAATAAAGATTTATCTCGTTCAATTTTTATCTGAGAAACATTTATAGTGTATGTATGTATAAGAAAAGCTATTAGAATGATTCAGGATTATTTAATAGAATATGTCAAATTAAAGATTTTCCACTTTCAATTTTTATCTAAGAAGTATTCATAGTATATGTATAATTAGAGAAATTACGGAGCTAAAATATAGCAAGTTTTGGCCATTTAGAACAAGTTTGGAATAACGGAAATATCTCACTTCTAATCAGTTTTCTTATATGCATTTACTTACACCGTGTATTTAATTGTAATGAAAATGGTACTGATAATTTCTGTTGAAATCCTTCATGAAGGTTCAACATATAAAACTGTTCTTTCCAATATTACCTTTGAATTGTTAAGACGTCGAATTTTATGAAAAGTAATAACTAGACTGCGGATCTTTATGCATTTATAGGAAATTTAAATGTGCAAGAACCTACAAAATGTAAACAATATACAAGAATATAAAAGAGATTGAAAGTAAAGTTCATGTTATAATATTTGCAGAATAAAATAAATTTCTATTTAGGTTCAATATTTGTAGGCACGTTCGCGAAGATTTTATTTTGTATAAAGATCCGCAGTCTACTAATAACTAATGAACAGGACCTGATGAAGCAACTTGTGATAGTAATAAATCAGTAGAGGCCTGCTAATATGTATAATTACAGACAGAATAAGTTAATCTACAACACAGGAACAATAGTAACGACGTATGTGACATTTTTCTTAGTTCTGAGTTAGATTCTCTTGTATAGGATTGATATGGCATAGAAATTTGATTAACCAAGTAGTCAGTGCAATATATGATAAATATTTCTAATTGAAAATGTAACCTTTTTACAGAGTGTATGTTTACTTTTGAGACTATTCATTTAGATTCATATAACTTTTGAATAGTTTCCAATGAAATGTTACTCTATTGCTTCTATATCAAAACTCCCTTCGAATGCTTCAGTTGATCTCACTCGATTTTCCAAAAGAGAGTTGTTCAACGAAGATGTTAATATTTATCTTAATGCTGTTCGAAACAAGTTTAAGCTCTTCTGACAAGGTGTACTGGGTAATTGTTGGGAAATGTATATTCCATAGTTTAAACCTGATCATCTAAAATATACAAGTACTTCTTAAAGCCAAGAATACCAATTGTCTAAATCACCTGAGAACTATCTTCTACGTTTCAGTCGTTCACTGCATAAATCACTTAACTCAATTTTTTGAAAAATCTTAAATTTAAGTGTCAAAGCAGTTGGCATAGTTGCAGCTTTTTATATTTATAATAACTTTCCTGAATAATAAAGATTAACAGCATTAAAAGACAAAATTGTTGAGGCTATTGAATAATAAATAATTTATTCCAGAGCTCATTTCATCACATTTTTCAAATTTTTGTTTTATGGAGTTTATCGATTTGTGCAATGGGCGACTCATTTAGCAACTATGAAAAACTATAATAAGTAAGAAGCAAAATACTGCGAGGAAAACTAAAGGAAATGTATAATTTTGCAATAGGTTGGAGCGAAAATATAAACTTGTGGTATTCTAATTGAAATTGTTGGAAAAAGGTACACATAGAATATCTACACGAGTAGAAGAAGACAAAAGTAAATATTTGTTTGTTGAATTCTGGTGGTCCTTCTGAAGATTAAAATGTTAGGACTATAAAACTGAAAATATACAGTCCGATGAACGTACAGAAGTAATCGGAGCATTGAAAAATAAAAATTTGTCAACTCGAAATATTAATCGTGAATCGCGCGAGTGGATAGGTAGCTTTCGGCTGCTATTCTATATTCAAACTGCGAAAGAATTGAAATTTCATTTAGATTCAGCCCCACCCTGCTGTGCGATGTTGGTTTCGCGATCGAGGTGAATTTTGTCGATGCAACTGCGAGTGCAACGTCGGTCGAGAGGGGGCGGCTTGTTGCACACGCGCAAAATCTCGCGAGGGGAAACAAAGAAGAGAAATCGAGCGATAGACCGAGGAGAAGAGAAAGAATGCGAGGAAGAGGACAGGAGGAACCGAGAGAGACAGAGAGACCGGGAGGAAAGCGTGCTCGAGCGAGCGAGAGACAGGACGTAAATTTTCTAGCGGTGCGTTCATTTGTTCGTTGAACGAAATGCGAATGCATTATACATGGATTGCAGGGGACATTAATTTTCTGCCGTGGACGTGTAGTGGGCCGTGGAGGGCCGCTGGGTGGTCGCCGTTTCCACGGACGAGGCAAGAGGGTTGCAAAAGGGAGGGGGTGAGGTGTGTGTGTGCAGCGTGCAGTGTGCATGAGCATCGAAGAGAGCCAGAGGGCGGAAAGGGTGTGCGCAGGGAGGGTGACCGCCGATAGAAAACCCCGGAGAGGAAGAGGCGAGTCCGGGCTGTTTCGTCCTCGTACGTCCAACCACGTGCCAGCTCTTTCCGGGGCTCTCTACCTACTTTCGCTGGTGATTTTGACGAGTGGACGACGAGGTGGCTCACTCGTTTCGTAAACTACTCCTCGCGGACGAGAAATCCAACGAAAAAACGCAACAGTTTATCCCTTTCAAATCGACCTTTCTCTGTTTACACAGACAGTGTAATAAGTAGACTGCGGATCTTTATGAATTTATAGGAAATTTGAATGTACAAGAACCTACAAAATCCACACAATATGCAAGAAAATAAATAAGATTTATCTCCCTCAATTTTTATTTGAAAAACATTTATAGTGTATGTATATATAAAAAAAGCTATTAGAATGATTCAGGGTTATTTAATAAAATATGTCAAATTAAAGATTTTTCACCTTCAATTTTTATTTAAGAAGTATTCATAGTATATTTTTAAGAATTTACGGAGCTAAAATATAGCAAGTTTTTGCCATTTTGTTTAGAACAAGTTTTGAATAACAGAAATATTTCACTTCTAATCAGTTTTCTTATATGCATTTACTTACACCGTGTATTTAATTGAAATGAAAATGGTACTGATAATTTCTGTTGAAATCCTTCATGAAGGTTCAACATATAAAACTGTTTTTTACAATATTACCTTTGAATTGTTAAGACGTCGAATTTTATGAAAAGTAATAACTAGATTGCGGATCTTTATGCATTTTTAGGAAATTTAAATGTACAAGAATCTATAAAATGCAAACAATATGCAAGAATATAAACGAGATTGAAAGTAAAGTTTATGTTATAATATTTGCAGAATAAAATAAATTTCTATTTAGGTTCAATTTTTGTAGGTGAAACCAAAAACTCTACTTCGAAGGAAAATATCCACGAACGTTCATGGCACAATGTATTATTATTTCAATTAATGATTAGTTGTATTCTAATGTAAGTGAGTTTGAAATTGTACGTTCATAAAATCACTTTTAAATTACATATGTCGCCCTAAAGGTGCCACCCGAGCGCAGAGGGTTAATTGTATTAACCCTCTGTGGACTGAATTTCTTTTTTTCTGGAGATCGATAGATGTCACAGGTAAATATTGACACTTTATCTACCGGGCTATTTAGAAACAGACTTTAATTAAAAAAAGAATTTTCTAAAACACCATATACCAATCTAGGCTGATATACTGTTACTAGGTACATTGAAAGCCAAGTCTGTTACCAAACACTGAACATTGTTCGTAGACAGCCATCAAACAGCAAATAAATTCGAATAACTAAATACTGCAACTAAAAAGCCTATAAATAGGCTCCCGGTAAATAAAGTGTTAACTTGAATTTTTGATGAATTTAATTTCTAATAAAATGATTCGTCCCTCAAAAGATTAATGTTATGATTAGGGAACTGGTTAAAAATATAAATTTTCTGTTCAGTTTCGAGACAAGCATTCAATGACCATCTATACTTACATATGTTGAAGAAATCTTTGATACAATATTTAATTATGTAATAGATATAAAGTATTATAGCTAATTTCAGCATAGCATTCTACTTTATATATTCACAAAAAAATAGAGAATCTTTTTGTATTTCACCTATTAATACAGTAAACTCTTATTTGAACCTTTAATTACTGCATTTTTGAGTCGAATTGGATCCCTTCTCAATATTTTTCTGCAAACTGAAGTACATGAAAATCACATATGAACATATTTATGATTCTAGTAAAATATCTACTATTAACCATTGCATTTTGCAAAGATAAATTTACAATGTTTTAAATGCAATTCTTTGGAATTTTTGTGAAAATGTATGAAAGTAATTTATGTACCAAAATTAAACAAGTTTATACTAAATTTACCAATTTGATAAACCTAATCGAATGTATGAAGCTAATGTGGACGTATTCATTGTCACATCCTGAATTTTTTACTCAACCCTTTTCCATTAAACATGAACGAATCTCACTTCCCTCCAAAAATTATTCTTCCAAACATTTAATACTTGTCACCGCGCCATTTTTGCTTTTCCTCACTAAATTAAACAAATTTAATAATCACCTCACTACTATATTGTATAATACCTTAAAACGCGTATACGGACAGCGAATATATGACGTAACGATTAATTAAATGTCTCAGATAGGAGATTTCAACCAAAGAGGGGGCGTAATTATTATTTTAGAATCAAATGAAATAAATGAAAACGCGTCGCCAGTTTTCCGCGTCCCTCGAGCGCCGTGAAGCGGGGGTGGAGTGCACGCGTGAACCGCGCCGCTGACAAATAATCAAATATATCGCCACTCTCATTTGATATTCCGAGCTAGTGCAAGTGATGAATGTAATGACGTTATACACCGGCCGGGGAATTACGGTCGTCGAGCAAAATTTAATGTCGATGCATGTTTAGCGTCGCCGCGAGAGATACACGGAAAGGCATTAAACGGCGGTTGGGGGGGAGGGAGGAAAAAGAGCATCGGGACACGAATGTGTCCACTAAAACGCATCGATCCGTTCAACCCACGTTCTCCAAAGTAAGGAAGAGACTCGGAGTCGTCGTTTCGTCGATTAACCAAATCGAAACCTATTAACCGCCATTAAATTTTATTTACAAAATAGTGATAATGCAATAGAATCTTGATTATTTCATAAAAGCATCGATCGTCGTGTGGTATCCGCGCGCAAAAAGGATTTTTGCTGAGAAATAAATAATTTTAAGGGTAACAAGGAGTGTAGTACTCTTTGGATCGGTTACCTCGATTATTGCAAAAATTAACCCCCGATCTTGTGCAATAATTGAGGTTCTACTCCACATGACAACTCTTTTGATGCTTGAGGTCACGCATATTCGATTGAACAGATCAATTTTCAATCGTACATTGTGAAATATTTTATTTTATAATTGAAGTCATATATTAACAGCCATCTATTTTTTATTCATTATTCGAAACTGTTATTTAAGGAAGCATTTTGCTTAGTTCTGTTCGATGTTTACAAAACATCTATGAAAAAATAAAGTCTTTTTAGTAGACTGTGGATTTGAAGCATTTACGATAGAAGCTAATGTAATAATGCTAAGCGTAACCAAATGGTTCTTGCATTTATGCAAAATTAAATAGCAATGTTATTATTTGTAGAATATATTCGACATGCATTATGTATGTTTTGTGTATGTTTTCTATATTATTGTAAATTGTAGATGCATAAACTTTAAGGTAATACCAACTAGGAAAACTATTCAATTGATAACAGAAAAGGACAGATTTTGTTAATGTTCGTAAACAAACAATTTAAAAATGATATTCACATGCACAAAAGTAACACGAATTCGCCATTTTTATTGACACATAGGTACATAAATAACCTATGCTTCATACCGATTTATATTCTGTTACCATTTGTAGAAGAATCCTGGTAAGTAGAAATTTGATTTATAGAAGTGAATTTAGTACAATTCGATTACTTGAAAATTCACATTATGACCTCGCTTTGTTTTGGAAACTTGAAATGAATACCAATTGTTGTTTCAAAATATCAAACTTTGCATATTTTGTTCCCTCATTGATTGCAGATTACTGCAAAATTGGATAACACGAACCGTTTTCGAAACACGGCGAGTTGATTGAGTAATTATGTTGACTCAAGCTGGAAATTCGCCAAATATCGCGCGTCTTTTTGGACATTTTAATTAATTAATCGGATGCTAATTGGAATTTTGAAATTACACTAAATCTGATCAAGTCCTGTTGAAAGGTACCTACTCATTTTCATAATTTTATGTTGAGTTGCTTTCAATCGATGCTGGGCTGAACTTAACAGCCATTTTGTTTTATTATTAGAATAGAATTGCACGTTATGAACAACTATAACGCGTTGAAACTTTATGTACCTTGCTACACTATTTTATCCGCAGTCATAGCTGTTGCAAAAAGAAATGCGATAGCTGTAAGAATAATGGAAGACTTATGGAAAAAATATAGCCAGTATGAATTGAATTGTAAATATTTCAATGAAACCATAATGCAAAATATAATGGACCGTAATTATTTATTGGCATTTCATAAAATAAATCTTTTTCCCTCCATACACAGATGTTTAATTAACAATACTATCCTTGTATTTCAATTGGGAATAAACAAAATTTTAGCTAAAAATCATAATTATATTTCGCTTCGTACACTTTATCGTCGTGAATTTTTAAACAATCCGTGAACTTCTTCGAAATATAAATATTTGTTGATGTAAACTGTTGCTTAATGGCAGAAGGCTACTGTCATTCGCTTACAAAACAGTATCGAAGTCGAAACAATTAGGTAATTCCGCGATAGAAGAGATATATTTAGCAAAATGGTCAAACCCAGTGCAACGCATTTTCTTAAGAAAAAATAGTTAACAGAACATCTATACGAATTTCTTTCAAAGAATTTTTATGATATATAGTTTGCGTATTATATATAATACTTGAGTTGTGTCATTTAAATATGAAAGAGTAACATTTGCAATGAAACAAGTTTATATATATATATAAAAGTTCATTATTCCTGTAATTAATTACTTTTACAGTTACCAGAGTACCTATATAATCTTCTTTCAAAAAATTTTTTTGCTATATAGTCTTATATACATAAATTATATCATTTAAATATAAAAGGGTAACATTTGCAATGAAACAAGTTTACGTAAATAAAAATATCTTACTTCTCGTAATTATTTACATTTGATAAACATTATTTGTACCCACATCTGTATTTGTACATCTTTCATTTACACATTATTTTCAATTCATCCTTTCAAATCGTATTATCATACTGACAAAAAATGATACCGTATTACAAAGCAACTACTCCACTTGCATACTACATTTACAAATTTTCTGAACTTATAATTTGTATTATGAGTCGTATTGCAATGGTAACTTTGTTATTTCGATATTGAGTTTGTAAGTGTACCAGTCGATTTCAAATTTTAAGCAGACCTAACCCAGACCTGTATCGTTTTATCGGTGCTATATCTTTGAGGGACTTTAATGGACCATTCTCTACGAACCACGCACAAACCCCGCCACTTCCGGTCGAAATAAGAGTCGCCTAAGAAAGATGACTATTGTACAGGTACAAGAGCGCGTGACGATGAACATTCATTCACCAACACTCAAAGAAACTACTCGTTTTACCTCGTGGTATCGTGAATTAGTTTCTTTTTATACTGTTCGCCACTGCGCAGACGCAACTCGACCGGTTGCATTTTAACGAATGTTAAACCTCTTGAGGGACACTGGTTCGTGTATGTACGTTTACTTTCTGAATTTTTTGTCGTTAGAAACGTAAAGAAATATTTACAATTAAACATTCCAATGATATAATACAACATCGTCGTCACGAGATCTATAGATGTCACAGGTAAATATTAACTTGAATTTTTGCTGAATTCAATTTCTAATCAAATAATTCGTCCATCGAGAGATTAATATTCTCAAATGGAACGCGATTATAAAAATATCAATTACGGCAAATTAAAGTGGTCGATTTTAATTAAACTTATTAATGGCTAAAATTTGTTCTGCTACCAGCAACTTTACGATATAATAGATATAAGGCTGAAGTTGTGAAATTATGCAAGGGAATGAAATGAATTAATTGCATGATATCTTTTCTTCAATTTCTGTTACTAAAAGATACTGATTTTCTGTTCTAAATTTTCAAATGTACCAACATTGCATTTTTAAATAATAGTAACAATTTTAATAAAATCGTTACATTTATATTAGGTTTATATATTAATGGTTTGTATTTATATATGTAAAATGTTTTCCAAATATATTTTAGAATTTTTTTTAAAAACACTCAATCGGTATGGAATACATCTGATCTTTTTATTACAAATGAAAATACATACGACGATAATTAAACTGCGGATTTTTATGGATTTATAAGAAACTTGTATGTACAAGAATAACATAAAACAAATATTGAAAGTAAAGTCATTATAATATTTGCAGAGCAAAATATATTTATATTTTATTTTGCATAAAGATCCACAGTCTAATTACACTTAAACATGAAGGATTACGTTTAAATGTGCAACTCGACCACATCGACAGACTTACGAACACTAATTAATTTTATTATGCAAAACCAATAAAATTAACATGCGAAGTTACTTAGGCAAAGTAGTTTGAAGCTACCACTCTTCCATAAACTCTACGCATTCGCCTAATTCAAGTTTCATAAAACGGAAAATCGAGAATCTAAAACGACTCGGGAAATAAAACTCGGGGCCATCTTACGATTAACGAATACGACTCGTATCGTTGCAATAAATTTAAAGGGCCTCCCGGAGGGTCGTTCGAAGAAAGTAACAAATTCATCGGTGACAAATTCATTAACGGCAAATACGTCGCGCAACGCGCCGTGTACGGGACGCGTAAAACGCGCGTGTTTCAAGTAGATGCAAACACGATAAAATTTTACGCGTGTACATGAGTCGCCTAAATAAACGCCAATCATAAAACGGTGCCCGGTGGCGCCTGTAAAAATGATAAAGTAAAGCTCGTAAAAGTAATAGTTTACGTATTGGCTATAACTTTTGCCACGCGTTCCACGCCGCCTTCCGATCTTCCCTTTCCACCTCTTTCGACGCCGAACGGGACGTTTTGCATTCATGTATTCATCGTGCAACACAATGCGATAAATAATTTTTACGTTACCCCATCCCGATGGCATTAATTCGCTATTGGAACGAGTAATGAGAATATTATAAGCGCGGCGAATACTTCGCGCGTTATTCCACCGAGAATTCCTGACTTTCCTCCTTGTTTTATCCTCGTATCGGCTGTATAATTTACTACGACGATTGTACGCCTTTCGTTCGGTGTTAAAATATTATTTCGCTGCTATGCGAATGGAGAATTTCAGCATTCTTACGTTTATGAAACATCCAGTACACCATATGGGACGGATATAAAAATAATGGATGTAGACACAAGTCTCTAAAACAATGTAATTTATTTTTTCTTGATTGATTAAAATAGAAATTTCTTAAATAGAAATGTATACAGTTATGTGAATGATTTAAAAAATGAAACGGGCAATTTGTAACCAAAATGGAATGTTTCACGTATTGACAACAAATTATTTTTCTTTTCATGCAATCTTCTCATTTAACTTTAATTTTACAACCACACTTGGTTTTATATTGCGGACATCTTCTTAAAAACTTTTTTAGAAACTTAGAAATCTTCTACATCTTCTTAGGAAACAAGAAATGTTTATCTTAAATGGAAAATCGATTTACAATCCACTTTTGAAGTGTACCCCAAATTGGCTCGAACAATCTCGTGATTTCTTTACACGAATAGCGCTATAAAAAAATAATATCAATGTAAGAAAGTATTACAAGCATTGATCTATTTTAACGTAAAAAGATACCGCATGATTAGTATTTAAAACACTCGAATTACCCATAATACACACCTGAGTACACATTCGAGTAAAATCATTGTGTGCCTACATCAAAGTAAATATTATAACGTGTATACTACAAACAAGCACAGTTTGCATTAAACAACGTAGTTTCCATTAACAAATATTTTGACACTTGGTTTGAGTCGCTTTTGATGTACAAAATATGATTACATAAATTCAGGACTATAGACGAGATGAGATTGTATTAGGTAAGGTAAACATTTTATGGCAAGTTTGCTACGTTTTTCTTGTGCGATTCAATTACTTGAATATTTTTTTTCCAAATCACAAATTCATATTTTCCATACCGAAGAAAACCTAAATTAAGAGTATGCAAAATACTACTTTATTAAATTCTAGATATTTCAAATATTTATGTATTAAAAATGTTTACTTAAAATAAAATGTACTTGTTTGGATTACATTTGCTTTAAAAGTTATATTATCTGGAAAACCATGATCAGAACTCTGATATTTAAAAATTTTAAGATTCTATTGGAGCCAAAAACTGTAAGAAAACCAAAATACTCGACCAGTACCGCCAATCCCATAAAATTAGTAACCACTTTCCAAAAAGATCTTCGAGTTGATGGAAAACAACCGAACGGTACTCTCCGATCACTTGACATCTGAAGTTTGCAAGTCCATTTATCGAAAATCCTCTCAAGAATTTCGTTTCTTCGACGTCGACTCGATGGAATAACAACGGGAACTATTTGAGGGAAAAAACGTGGTCGATCGCAAATTATTTTTATTAAATCTTTGATCGGTCTGAATAAAAGATGAACCTAGCCGACGAGGGATTAAGGAAGTAGCGGAAGGGAGAAAAAACAGAAAAGAGCAAAAAGAAGGATCGCCTCGGGTAAAAAGGTCCGGGGGAAGAATGTCGATATTAATAAAAGTTAAATTGAGCCAATCGCTCGTAGGAGTTACACAGCGATGGAACAAGAAAGAACGCAATAAAAATTGCAACAGAGCACCAGCTCTTTCACCGCGAATCGATGGAATTGATCACGGAACGTTTCGAAGATATTGCTCCGCCATTTCATGAAGCTAGATTTATTTTATCGAGATACCAAAAGTTCCTCTAGAGTTATCACTGCAGTTCCCTGTCACGAATTAATGGCTCCGCATGCATTTTTCAGACATCTTTTTGTAAATATTCATGATAATGATCAATATATAATTATTCGTTAATTAAATACACTTTGTATGCATTACGCAAAGGTTTCAACCGACAAATTCGACAAGAATGCATAGTTCAATTAGAATTACATAAATGGAAAAAAATATACATCTATTTCTCGATTTGCACAAATGAACGATTCATTAGAATTCCGTGTAACTGAAGAAAAGATTAAATAATGTTATGTTTTATGTTTGGCATAACGAGAACTTTAAGGATCAACGAGTAACTTTAATGTATAACAGGGTTTGTACAATACAAATGTCAACAAAGGTAATTAAATGTGTTCTTAGTTTCAGAATTTAGTCAGATATTTAATTAAATTCAATCATTTCAATGTATGATCAGAGGAAAATAGGGCTATATTTATAATCACAATTTCAATTTTGGTTTCCAAAGATATATCTTTTGCTTAGATTTTGTAGTTCGCTTTCGACACGGTAAAACATGTGTAACTTTTAACAAATCACAAAAAACTTGCCAGAGTACAAAATTATAGAAATCTGTCAATCTTTAATTGAAAGGAACCTGCACGATATTCGCATAACGTACTCCACAGGAATAAGAAGTGACGACGTATTAGTTTAAAAGATGAAAACAGTACTTAATAGACTAAGGATCTTTCTGCAAAATAAAGTATCAACAAAAATATCTATCTAAATCTAAATCTAAATAGGTATTCTTTTCTCTGTAAATATTATAATATGAACTTTACTTTTAATATTTCCTTATATTATTACATACTGTGTTACTATTTGTGTGCACTTTGTAGTAATCAAATATTCATTATGTTTCTGAAACATATGTAAACTTTTACAAACAATTTAATTTCATGAAGATTACCATACTACCAATTTAATGCACCATTCGACGTCGTAACTGTAAACGTTAATGAAGCCGTAAGACAATCGTGGAAGAGTTCGCGCCAATTGTTTCGCGTGATTAAAATCGTTCGCTCGAGTGATATCGATACTCGTACTGTGTCGAACGACGCTCATCATCGGTAATGAATGACACTCCGATTCATGAATCAGGATAACTGTCAAATAATCATCGGAGAAATGACGGGATTAAAAATGTCTGTAGAAATGATCGTTAAGCTTGTCGAGTAATAACACTATTACGGATTATTAACCCTTTGAACTCCAGAAGCGACTCGCAGTGGTCGTTCGATTTTACGAGGCAACTCGAGTGGCGATTGGGAAGTCAATTTTTATATTAAATTTCGTTAAACCTCAATTAATTCCTAGGAATAGTTTTCCGAGCTTTTTACGTATTCTTTTAAGAAGTTTATAGTTGTATACCTTGAAGAAGCAGCACGAGTTATTTTCTCAAATTCCAATTAGTAGGGATTCAACATTTGTAATAGAAAGTCATTTTTAAATTCTTTTTTTATTTCGAAAATCTCAAAGCTCTATAAAAATGGATTATTATATGTAAAATCACTTTAAATGAAAATCAATTTAACTCTACACTGTTATAAGATGAGCTTATTTGCTTGAAAAATACAGCATTGAATGTAGAAGCCAAAATTAGAATTTATCTTTCAAAATAGGAAGGTAAAGAAAATATTAACCTCTCTATATTTTCTTTTATATCAAAATTACCATTACTCACAATCGCAATACCTTTTAGAAGTAAAATATATACCATATTAAAGTGATTCAGTATATTTGTATGTTAAAGTCGATTTACAGATTACAATTACTTTGGTTCGTGTGTATTCAACTAATCCATTCACTGCCAGGAAAATTTAAAGCATTTTGCCTTGGGCGGCAAGAGTTAAGACAGATGTGTAATCTAGATTATTATTTTGATAATAAAAAATGATATTAAATTTGTTATTTTAAAAAGAATATTTACGATCTTTTCTTCTCTTACGAGCTTTTTCTTATTAGTGAATGGGTTGAAGCAAACAAACAAAAATCCTTTTAAAATTCATCCCTTGGGACGTTAAAATGTAATATTTTTTCTTATATATTAATTCACTAATAAAATCGTTTTGTATTACCTCGCAAGAAGTAAATATCTCCGCTAAATATCCGCTAAACGATCTGAAGTAGTTAGTTAGCTCCAGTGAAAATGTCGTCGAGCTGAAAGGGTTAATACGCGATGGGAAAACACGGGAGCTAGTAGGAAATGCGCGTTCCATCGATTTTTAAATGAGGTCCCGCGCACGGGTTGTTAAAACAGGGACACTCTAATGGTCGTTTTAAAACGAGTGGCATTTTTTACGCTCGCCCCTAAATCTGCCCACCGGATACCTGTTGCTCGTCCCTGGAAAAAAGTGTCGGCTCGTTGTCTGAGCGCTCGTTCCCTCTATCTCCCACGCGGTCAGACTCGATAATCACCTGTTATTAACCTTCGCACTTCCAATTCTTTTTTATTACATGGAGCTTAAATGGCTGGAAATACTCCACACCCACGCAATAAAAACCTGTAATGGCTAACAACAGCTTTTCAAAAGCTTTACATTTTCGAATATATCGAAAATATAATTTTTCCACTGAAATATTCATGTCGTATAAAGATCATACAAATCAATTTTTATGAAATTTAGACATTTGAGATCACTTACGAATCAATTTCCATGAAATTTAGATATTTGAGATCACTTGAATGTTTTGAGGCCTCTTTCGAACCTTTACGCAAAAAATTACGATTTTCACTTTCACAAAAACGCACGTCTTTCTACATTCAAACGTTATTTTCTCCGTAAAATATCACTGTAAAAATTTGTTTGACTATACTATTGAAAAGCTGAGACTTCGAGGAAATTTTTCACGAGGAGTGCCAGCCAAACAACTATGTATTTGAAATCGGAAAACAGATAGAGGAAATTGTTACAATTTAAAGTTTGACCTAATTTTTCACTTGTTAAATCTACGTAATAAATTTTGTTTCGGCATCAGGGAGATTGAAAATTTAACGCTCTTTCGAATGGTATATATGGTTTTAATTTTGTACTGTAAGTTGATGAAGATATGGCCGTTTAAAGAATGTAAAGTCGAAAACACAGAAAAAACTTACAGGTCCTCAATCATAGATCGAACGACAGTAGTTGGAAACCGACTTACTAGAATACAGGAAAGGCAAAACTAATTTATTATTAATGCAAAACTAATCGTATGACTCAACGACCAATGTAATCAAACGCAAAATGTATCCATACTCGCTCACTTCCGTTTGATTACATTTAAAAGTGAAAAACGAAACCAGAATGGTTTTTAACCATGAAAAAATCAAAAGTGAAAATACTCCTAAATAAGGGCTATTTAGAAAAACTTCTAAGAGCAACTTTTTATTGGAAATTAATTGCAAAATTGATTTCCTAAATTTGTCCGGACTTAAGTGTAGACACTCTGTATATATATGTATGTTAGTATCCGCGCTTCCTATATCCAAGAATGAGGAGTCATGAAACGTGGAGTACTGGAAATATTGGTGTTATAGGAAAAGTGGGTCGACTGTGGATCCCGAGGATCGTGGATTCTCTCGAGATTCTCCGTGTCTTACATATATAAGTTGTTAAGATTTTCCATTTAATAATTAACGTTTATTCAACAATAAATACAAAGTAAACAACTAGAGAATATAACTCTGAATATAATTCGTTATGTCTGCACTCTATGGTGTCTCACAAACGAATCTCGTTGACAGACGATCGATGGGATCGCTTTCTTGTCGCTTCTGCTGTTCCTGTGGCGAGCACCAGTAGGCACTAAATTCTATCCAAGGGGTGCTCGCAACAATATAGATATATTCTTGTTTCAACAATGTAATACCTAAAATGTTAATATTGTAAATGCACTTTTCTGATTGCAGGCGAACGACCGTACAAGTGCCATCTACCGGACTGCGGGCGGGCGTTCATTCAGCTATCGAATTTGCAGCAGCACCTTCGGAATCACGACGCCCAGGTGGAACGGGCGAAGAATCGGCCGTTCCATTGCAACATCTGCGGCAAAGGCTTCGCCACAGAATCCAGCCTTCGTACCCACACGTCGAAGGTCAGTCATGTATGTACCAAATCCGACGTCCAACAACACCAACAACAACGACAACAGGCATTTTGGCTACTTAACGCGGTGCTCGCACACGATAATAATCGAACCACGGTCGGAATGATCCGGAGAATCGAGTCTCTAGAGTCGATCAAACGGTTGTACACGTGCGATATAACTCGTACAATACATATATCTGCATATGTATCTATACATTATCATGCCGTAACTCGCAAATCTCCGCTAAACGCTCTTCTTACCGGATGAACAAAGACGCCTAATAGATACACGTATTTTCCTTTCGCGACACGGAACAAACGCGTCTCTCTGAATGCACACATGGTGGCGGGTCATGCTTCTGTCCTCACGATCTATATAGATTCTCATTCCTCTCTACAATTAGGTTCCATTTTACCCTTATCTTCGAAATCGTTCGTAGACCTTCGCTAAACGACGATGACCGTCGATACCGATCGACGGCGGGAGTAGGAACTCGATGCACGGCGTTGATTCCGTTAAAAACACTCGCTTTCTTTCGATGAAACTAATTAATCCGTGCAGAGAGTTCGCTCCCAGTTCGCAGGTGCCACGCAACTCTACATACGCGAAACAGTCCCCTGCAGTGTGTCGTAACAATATCCAGGGAGATCCGTAACGGTAGCTTAGATCGTTCAGCTGGGTTCTTCGTAACGCTTGGGACTGCTTTGGTTGTGGTTTCTCACGGACAAGCCGCTTCGAATTTTGAAAGTACACTCGCGCCTCTTTTCGATCGCCGATCGTCTCGTTGTCGCGAACAACGACCGTTCAACGCGTCCTCTCGAGCTCGCTGAAAATCGTCGAGGGACGACGTAGGACAGATCCAGACAAGAGACAGCAACGAAGTCGCAACACCACGACTCGAAGAATATCCGTCAACGATCTTCAAACAGAGCCACGGTCTTGCAACGCGACGTGTACTTACGTGGAATACGGAATACGCCGGGGGAGAGGTTGGGTCCGTTACGAATCCGTGCGTCGCGTCGGCGAAAAAAATTGGTCGATCTGGAAAAAAAGATCGCTTAAGTTCCCGAGAGGTTTAATCGAATTCACCCCTGGCGGTGAATCGCGGCGCGCAGCGATTACCAGAGGAATCTTGTACGGTGGGGTGGTTTTTTGCCCAGGGCTCGGCCGGCCAACTGAATTTCTCAACCCTTTCGCCGCGCCGGGCACATGTCTTGACGAAAAAACGTGGGAAGGCATCTGTCGAGCCGTACGTGAGTCGGTCTTTTCTCTTGTTTCTCCTCGCTGTCTTCTCGCTTCGCGCTTCTTTTGCTCGCGCTGAAAAACCTCATCGGGTTCTTTTTATCCCCGGCCAATTAGACCAGGCATGTTGCGTAACCAGTCGTAAACTAACATTTCCCTCCGCTCCCCGATAGGCGGATGGAAAGAGGAAGCGGCGAAACCCGAACGGATCGTCCATTAGCGCCGCGATAAACGCATAAAATCGAACCACGAACCGATAGAAACGCCTCATTGCCTCGATCACAGATTAACCCTTTCACTGCGAAGGGCGTATATACAACACGCCCTCGAGAAATCGAGTCAGAGAATTGTTTGTATTCGTTAAATCAATGTTTTTTAAATATCAGCTTATACGGGATAATGAGACGAAACTTTTTGATATTTACAATTTATCCATAGGATTCTTAGTTTCGGAAATAAAAATTAGAAAAGTTACAAGTTTACTGCAAGAATTGAATTTCAGAAAAAAGGTATTTCAAGTTTTCAAATTTTATCTCTGAAATTAAATATTCTATGAATAAACAGTAAATATAAAGAAGTGTCGTTTTATCATTCTCTATAGAATGACATTTTTTTTAAATTCGACTGTTCGACTGTTGCTTTTTTTTTAACAACAACAGGATCAGACCATTACGAGATCTCAGAAAAAAGGTCTTTTAAGTTTTTAATTTTGATCTTCGAAATTAAACGTCGCATGAATAAATTGTAAATATAAAAAGATTCCGCCTTATCGTGCTCTATAAGCTGATAGTTTTTTTTAAATTCACATCTCTACGGCTGATAGAATTTCTAGCAAAAATCGTCCCGCGGTCAAAGGGTTAACATGGAAAGACTTTGTTACGAATCAACGAAATACCCCTACTGCTTTAACATGGATTTGCTGCATATTGGGCAAGTCGAGTGGTTGTCTTCGATTCACGTTGCGTTAAATCTATAAGGGGTGAAGAGTCTACAAGTATCGTCGAACGAAAATACAAATTATTGATATAGTATTCCAAATCTTTTGGTCTAGAATTTTTTTATAACTTCTACTGTTATTTTTTTCTAGAAAGTATTATATAATTCTCGTTACTATAATTAAAATATTCGAGACACACTTGTTCTATAAATGCATAAAATTCCATAGTCTAGTTACACAAAATCAAATGTTTCAAACTAATTTATTTATTAGATTATTAATGGTTAGTAATTATTATATAATAAAAATGAAGATTTTTTTTATAGAAATGCTTATAATCTTGTTCGGTTTGGAAAGCTAATTTTTGACACTACAATTCTGCCTAATTAACCAAATATTTGTTTATGTTTCTGCCATTTTGAATAGTGTAAATATAAATCAATATTAAACAAAGAATGTTTACTCACAGTTGTTCAGAGTTTACCTCATCTTTCTACAAACTTAAAAAACATTGTCAACGAAAATTCTTTCACTTAACCATCAGTCGATTCAGTGTTAATTTGAGAATATATTAACAGTATTTCAACGAGTGGAAATGATCAAATGTCATTGTGTGCGGTATAAAGCTCAGATTCAATACAAAATTTTGTACCTAAGCCATGATTGTAAATATCTACATGAAATATTGAAATAGCCCTATTTTTTATACGAGAATTCAAACTAACATGCTTGGCATATTAGTACACGAACAGTATCTCGCGAAACTCGAGTAAAAATAAAATAAGAAGTCCCTGCAATCAAAACGTATACATATATCATAGTGCTTAGCATCATTTTACACGACTGATAGAAATTTTTCCATGTTAACAGATTACGACAAATTCACACGAATCGTCAAAGTAAAAATATACGCAAGATGAGTCCCAATAGATAGAATCTCTAAATATCTGTATTAAGATCATAGACAACAGAAAACGTAAGAAAAATAAATTGTTCGAGGGAAGAAAATATGGTGACTCTAACAGGAATCGATGACAACCACGACTATCTCCGAATATGCAAAATTGGTTGCACATGAGCAAGCAAAGGGTTATTTTGTCGATTTTAAACAACGTCCTTTGATTTGATCGATCGACAATATGGGTTTCTAGGAAACTACGAGTTCAATCGAAAAAATTCTCGGTGTCGAATAGCAATTTTATCCATTGGATTTGAGTTCGAGAAGAAAATAGCTAGAAGTAAGTTAACGATACCGATTATGTGATTCGAAGGCGGGCATAAGCTTACCACGGGGTTCCCTTTATGGTTTGTTCCACGAAACGGCGCATCAGGTGCGCCCTGAGAGCCACGCGACCGTAATCTAGCGCACACGTCGCTCCCCGAGCGATAAATATCGTTCTTTCGGCGCTCCGCTGATCGCGAATCCTTTTAATTGAAAGCTAATCCACGGCTAAAGCGTACCAGTCTCCCCTCGAGCATTCCCGTGCGATCTCGATAAATCTCAAGGCGAATCCCAGTTGCGTTTCCACGTACGGGAACAAAAACGGTGAAAATTCACCTTTGTCGCGAAATTAGCAGCGTTTAATGAAATAACGAAGATGGCGTTCGAGGCGGTATCGTCGCGAGAAGGCTGGTTCGAGTTAAAAGTAACGTCGAGCACGTCTTTGCTGCGCGATCGAGTCGTGGATAAAAAAAAGAAGCTAAAGAAGACCGTGGAAGAAGAGGAGGAAGAAACAAGAAGGACGAACGCGAAAACACGGGCGTTTCGAGAGAGGATTCTCGCGACGGAAGAGCGCCGCGGAGAAGTAATTAAAAGCCGCCAGCGGGACAGAAACAGAGTCCGTCCGCCCGGTGAAAATAAAATAAAACGAAACGAAACAAATGGAGGGAGGAGGTAGAGAGAGAAACGAAAGAGAGAGAGAAAGCTCGAGCCCATCTTGCGCGGCTAATCGAATTTTCGCCGGGGCAGATTTCTTGAAATTGTTTTCGCTATTCCAGGGCTATCTGCTATCGCCGTCCCTCGCTCTGTCGGCCTGATAGCTAATGGATCGTTGTTTAAAAAGAAATAAAGAACGGAATAACGGAGCAACACACCGGGCGAGCGAGAGAAAGGGGAAATTGAAAGAGTTATACGGTGGGTCGAGGCCTGGCGTGTCGGCGAAACATTATCCCAGCCCGGGAAAGACAATACACTTCGAGTACAGTATTATAATAGGCCGGAGCGTAAATGTATTATAGAGAACGATCGGTAGCCAGCCATAGAAACTTTGCGTTTCCTCCCCGTACACGCTTCCCTCGTGCGTCTTACGAACTGTTACCCCCCCTTTGCTTTGTTCCGCACCGGCTGACGTTTCTTCGAATTCTCCGTGAGCTTTGCGTTCAACGCTTTCGCGCTGAACGGTCGAGCGTTCGATAGACAAGAGGATGGACGTTCGATCGGGGAGAGAATCGCTCTCGTACACTGAGTCGACGCGTCACCTCTGACGCGCGACAATGCTTGATTCCCGCTAGCTACGAGAAACGATCAACGCAAGATAATTAAGGGGTTAGGCCACTCTAGAGGGTGAAAAAATTTTTCGGAAAAGCTACAAAACAAATCGAGATTACAAAAAAGGGTGTTTACCATAGATATCAGTAACTGTATACAATAAATTTTTTGAAGCGATTAATTTCAACATGGCGGCTGTGCAGCGTTTTTTGCGATGACGTCTCCGTTTTTCCAGGCTCCACGCCCGGACATACGGCTCTTGTAATTTTTGAATTATGATGAGCCAATGAATTTTTTTCGATTATACATGTATATAACAGCAGCTGTAGAAGTACGTAGAATTTATTCGATATATTGATTTTCGGCCAAATGGGGCACTTCTGAAGTGAAAAGTGAAAAATGTGCCTACAAAATCGTCAGAAAATTGTTAATTACAAATGAACTATGCAATATAAAAGAAAAATATTTTTAAAGATAAATTCAAAATTTCAAGTGAGTCGGTTGAAAATTGTCTGAGTTATGTTTCCGGCCAACTTGAAAAATGCAGTTTTAAGATAAACGCCTTTGAAGTTTTAAGTAGTAGAAACGTGCTCTAGTCTGCATTGTACTAAAATTCGTAAACCAAGTACTTAGAGATTTTTCCCGGCCATAATGTTTTTGGATATCATTTTTGAAGTCCTAAGGGATCATTTAAAAGAAAAAAGAAAAAATCAATTTTTCGAAAATTCTAGAGTGGCCTAACCCTTTAAAACGTTCTTTCGACGCAAGCCTGAACACCGCGACCGTTTCAGCGTACGGCGAGCACGTGAACTAACCCAGTGATGGGCAAAATCGTAATCGCAAATACGAATACGATTGTAATCGAATGTCTTCGAGTTGTGATTACGATTACGATTGTAATCGCATCTTTCCGAGTTGCGATTACGAATACGATTACGACCGTATTCTTAGAGGTCTTCAGCCATAGACATTTTTGACCTCAAAACCAACTTCAGATTCGTGTTCCTCGCATTAAAAACCTTAGGGTAACTTTTTAAAAAATTTTTATTTTGACGAAAGTATGGTTTTCTATCTAGGTTCTGCTCTATGGCACGAATTTTAATTGAAAATTTTTCATTTTTAATTCATTCATTTTGATTTCATTTTGATGAATGTATGGTTTTCTAAGTTTTTTGGAGCGAGGAACACGAATCTGGAGTCGATTTCGAGGTAAAGAATTTTAATGGCTGTAAACCTTTAAAAATACGGTCGTAATCGTATTCGTAATCACAACTCGGAATGATGAGATTATGATTACGATTGTAATCGTATTCGTATTTGCGATTACTATTTTGCCCATCACTGAACTAACCTTGAGAGGCGCTACTAGTTTACGTACTCGCCGTTTGCTCAAACAATCGTATCGTTGTGCCTTGTGTTCAAATTGTCGTAGGCTGGAGTTACTTTTTGCCCCTTATGGAGTATCTGCGAGAGGCAGATTAATCCTTTAACCGGAAAAAGATGAGCTCGTCTTTTTTCATCGTATAAAATCGCCACAAATCATTTCTGATTTGGTGCAAGGATGCCTCATAAGGTACACATCAAAGTAACCTCATTTTAAGACACGACAAGTGAAAGAGTCGACTTAGAATAAGTCAATACGTGCTGAGATCTGGCACGTGCCACATCTTTGCATTAAGTGATGTGATCGGGAAATTCTCATTCTTGAAATTTCTTTACAATCAAAGTCGATTTCTTTCGTTTGTCGAATCTTGGAATAAACAGTCGTCAGAGGACTCTGTTTGAATTACTTTTACCAGCCCTCCCAACTCAGAATTGCGTCAAGTTTTCCTTGTCAGGGTATTTTCGGGTGAGCACAGCAATTCCAGTAATAGTAGTTTCAGATTTTACGAGTAAGGCTCATTTTATTTCTTTTATTGCTTACACAATCCTGGTAAAGAAAGTGAATAGAAGTTCGCGATGAATATGTAAAGCTACAATAAGCAGCGTTCAGAAACGATAAAATTTATCTCTAGCCATCCGAAAGTAGCGTATAACTTTAACTTCAACTTTATTTAAATATAGTAGAATGCATACATCTTCAGTTATTTTTTGCTCGCATTTAATTAGCATTAGCAACAACAGATATATATATATATGACACATACATATGTATATGATATCATATATATGTATATATAATGTCACTTAGTGATATAAGATAGTCTTTATCCCAGCATTTCACTTCCCTTCTTCCACGTGAACGTTAGTGGGAATCAAGCTTAAATGTTCCGAGAGCGCTCAACGAATCTTCCGTCAACGTGGCGCACACGAAACCTCGTTCCTTGCAACTCCTTTAAAAATTGACAACAAAAATTCAATCGAAGTAATGGGTACTGTTTCTGTGTTAATCCTTTCAGACCTGGTGTCTACAATCGAGGACACAAAATTTAAAAATTACCGACACTATCGTTTAGGGCGAATGTCCTTATTTGTGTACATAAATAAAGACCAGTTTGCCCCGAATGTACACTATTAAGAATTTGTTATTTTTTTCATACTAATTTCAATCAAAGTGAACCCTAAAAATTAAATTATATTACTACGAAGAAAAAATAATTTAGGTCTGAAAGGGTTAAACAATCCGTATCGTACTTAAAGCAGTAGCTTTATTTGCATCGATGATACTGGTATAGATCAATCACAACTTTCATTTCATTTCTCCGAATCTCGTTAAAATAGAATAGCTCTACAATAGCCTTCCTTTCCTGACAAGGACCCACATAAAAAATGAAGTCTCAAACTGTCGCGTTTCATCTACTCCGCTATTGTCGATGCAAAGCTACCATTCAATTTACAACGAAGACTATATCTTCGCGTCAATTTAACGACCTTCTGAGTTCTGCATTACATAAACAAAGTTCTCTGAAAATTGGGTTGATGCGTCTGCAATTTTCCTGACTTTCCCCACCGATCTGGTACCAATTAACGAGCAAACTTTCGCAACGTCTTAAACACGGCATCCGTAAACTGAGAAAAATTGCGAGTGGAAAAAAACGAGGTTTCGCGGGCGTCGAGCTGACAACGAGAGCAACGACGAAAGAACGATGGAAATTTCGAAGGAAAGAAACGAGAGGAATTTCGGAGCACTGCGAGCTCGTGGGTGGCTGGTTTTCTTCGCTACTTCTCCACCGCGTCTTACCCACTTTCGCGTGGCGCGGAGCCTTCGTATTTATCTGTAGTTTAGCGGTACAAGGGTTGAATGTCGTGCAACACGATACACAACCCCTTCTGCTGGCGGACTTTCTCGTACCTTCGACCTTCTTCCGACTCACCTCCGGGGCCCTCCCCATCGAGCCCCTTCTACCTTCTTCTTAATTGCCCGAGCGCGGAGCTCGGTAAAAACTCGTTAGCCATTAGATTTATTTTTCCTTGCCACGGATATTCGTTCCGTGTTCTCAAAATCGCGCGCGCGCGCTACTTTCTCAACACTTTTCCGCATTTTCCGACGAAGAGAAGCGAAATGGGTAATGATACAAAATGGACAATTTTCGACCAACCTGTCGGCGAGAAATTCTGTCGATCACGTGACCACGAATTACAAGGAATCCGAAATACGTAATTCGAGTCTGATGGGGAAGTTATCGAAAGTATTTGCTAAAAAGTATTGGCTAATAAGTTCGTAGCGTTTTATTTTTCCTCTTATTCTAAAACGATTTGTTTGCTGTTTGCCAAAGTGTTTATACGCATTCGAAAGAGCTCTTTATGCTATAGGAAACTGTGATAATTGTTGTTTGGAATAATTTAGTTTTGTATGATTTTTCAAGCTTAGAAATGGAATTTCCAGGAAGCATAAACCGACATTTTTGGCATCTGCTTTTCTTCGCTTTTCATCGAGGCAAATTTCCCGAGCGGTTGCGCTAGCTTTTTTACCACAAAGAAAAGCAGATGCCAAAAATGTTGATTCTTGCCTCCTAGAAATTCTATTTTTAAGCTTGATAAATAATAGAACAATGAAATTATTCAAAAAAACAATTGTCGCAGTTTTCTGAAACAGAAAGAGCTCTTTCGAACGCATATAAACACTTTGCCAAACAGCAAACAAATCGTTCTAGAATAAGAGGAAAAATAACACGCTACGAACTTATTAGCCCACCCAATTTTGCAAAGGAATGATGTCACTGTTTAAGAGAAATTAATTGTTGAGAATAATTTAACTGTAAATTAACTTTCCAGAGCAATATTACACTTTTATTTAACATAGCGTCGGTATCTTTGTTTGGTAGTAAAACATTATATTTCCAAGTACAGTTTACAAATTTTTAAATTACACGTTAGATGGAATAAAGATAAACTTTGTATCTACCTTTTTTCCATCTATTCTACATATTGCCCATCGAATACATATTTTTATACTTTTATATTGTTTCTTTAAGCATAAGTATATACAACAAAATTGAATTTTAAATAATAATTCAAGAAATTCGAAAAAGCAATTCAACGAAATTAGTCATTATAATCTTCGAATCTATTAACAAATGAAAATGTAATATTGTTTTGGAAAGTCCAACAAATTCATCTTTCTTAAAGATTCACAAATTTCTAAATGTCGTACATCTTTTTTTTTTAATAATAATCCATGTGCGTTAATATTCATTGAAACCAAACAGAAACCATAAAATTATTGCTACACTAGTTAGTGTCATTAATCTATAAGTTCTTAGCGTATTTTTCCAATAATAAACAGTAGCTAATTTATTACAATTGCTACAGAATATCCACATTTAAATTTGTAAAACTAGACGTACTGTTTGACCATAGAATGCAACAGAAAATCATAATTTTCAGGTATATGAGTCTGAAGAACTTCCGACTAAGCATAACCTAAACATATACATAGATCTTTTTCAACTAATATTTCACTATCACTAAAAGGTTTAAATCGCAAAGTTATTCGAAAATGCAAAATGTAACACAAGGCTGAACCAATATACGAAGATAGTACCTTGGACCCATCAAATTAGAAATTTTCCTCCAATTAAGTTCTCGTGATCCAAGTTTATATACACGTGGGGCGTATCAGGTGAAACGAGCTTCTGGATATTATACCGATCATGTAAGTGAAAATGGTGATTTTGAATTTCGAGTTGGGACATCATCTTGGTCTATAAATTACTGAAATTATCGAATTGAAGTTGATCCACTTAACGTCGTACCAATCGAGACTCAGAGATATTCTCGTCATTCGAACATTGTTAAATACATTGCCCGTGTCTTGTTTGTCAAACATTAAACGAGTTATTGTCGAATGCGTAGCTACAATTTTATGGTTTTTCAATTTTCTCTAGTACCTACCAGGTACACACCCATAGATTTCGTTGACGATATCGAACAAGATAATGACGAAATACAGCACTTCCCGACTAGATGAAATCATTTTTTTCCGATTTCATGAAATGGAATTATAAAGGGAAATGTGGAATAAAAACATTAGCTTCCCTGGTTACATGAAATGAACCTAACGGAGGACTCTTGTTAATTAATTCAGTGATCATTTTGCTGTCTAAAACAAGCTATTGTTTATTTTACGTTTCAATTTTTTTTCTTTTAACACTTATCTCCAATATTTCAAAAAATTGATTAAATTAATATGTGATAGGATTTTTCTGTTTCCATAGTTTCGTGTTTGAAAGGCGTATTTAGTGCAATTCGTTTACATTTCTACAGATATTAATTTTTAAAAATTTGTTTGTATGATTTTTTATTAAATTCTATCGTAAAATTTGAACTGAATTAACGTATAAATGGAATTCATTGTTGTTAAATATAGTTTTTTAATTACATTCGTCTGCATAATTATTTAGTAAATCTTGTTGTGACATTTATAACTTTCTGAACATGACTCCGAAACAAAGAATCGAAACGTAAAATAAAAAGTAACTTATTCAAGACTCCAGAATGGCCATGTTTTAATTTGTGTACACACAAGCTTATGAATATTAATTAGGTGAATCGTAGTCATCGATTACACGAAATAAAATATCCTTTGCTTTATGAAATGGAATTACTTTAACCAAATATAAAAACTTAGGAATTCATTTTACTTTGAAAATATTGTAATATAAACTCCACTTTCAGAAATGTAACTTTTTATGTTATTACATACTGTGTGAATTTTGCAATTCCTTATACATTCAAATTTCGTATAAATGCATAAAACTCCGCATTCGAGTTACACGAAAGCAAACGTTCGATTGATTTCATTTCCACCAGTCTTGCGCCGAACTAATTACGTATAATCTCAAACTACAATTCACCTAATTAATACGCAGCAGTTTTCAGTTATATAGAACCGAGTTGGTCCGTTTGATTCCATTTAACAGGAAAAAGAAGCGTTTCTATTCAGGAAATGGACGGTTTCATCTCCTCTATTACTGAATTCATTTCATATAACCTACAACTACAACTTATCTAATTAACGTTAAGAAGTCCTCGACCGTATGATATCGAGACGATCGCATATAACCAGAGTACGTACGCTGTATATTAATTGAGTGGCAAGCAAACATACTTTTCAACGACTTCCCTATCGGATGATAGTAAAAATTATTACGCTATTCGGATTCCTGGAGATCATAAATGAGCGGAATTCCACTTGAGTAATAGATCAAGAAATATTAGGTGTACTGGAAAGTAATGTCGTTTGTGCAATTTTAAATACTTGTTTATCACTCATCAGCTCATTGATTTTTATCGATATGGCATTGAAAATTTGCACACTAAATGGAAAAAGGCTGTTAATAACAAAGTCGATTACGTAATAGATTAAAAATAGAAATTTATTAAAAATTTGTTCGAATTTAATGTAAAAAAAACGACATTACTTTCCAGTCTACCTAATAGGAACTGTATGCCATGATTCGAATTGAGTTTCATCTATCTGCTTCTATTTTCTTCTATATAAATAAAATTGAAGTGTCTGTCTAGTTTGTTCCAGCTAATCTTCGGAACTACTGAAACGATTTAAAAATTGTTGTCAGTAATAGACAGCTACACTGTTCCTGAGCAACATATGCCGTTTTATTTTGATAAAAATACGTTTTTAATTTGAAATCCTAAAAGTTGTGGCATCGTTACACTCACAATGAGAAATATCGATTGAAATATCCGAGTTACGGAAAACAAAACAAAAGCCAGAACAGTCAGTCAAACGCGAACGTCATAAAATAAATAGTATTTATTATAGGCACAGCTAGTATACAATATAATGTATTGAATTACGCGCCTTACTATATTACAGATTAGTGGCATGCTAGACTGCCACTTGTTTAAAGAATATGTAATACTTTCTGTTCCTCTTTCGTTTTTCTTGTGAATGTCACGTGCAATATATATAAAACTCATTTTTTTAATTTGTTCTTATATATTTTCATATATATTTGTTGTTTCTTATAGACATTATAATTTCATTTCTCTTTAATTAACATATACAATTTAATAAGAAGTGTCTGTGGAATGATAATTTATTGATTCAAGATCCAAACACATTTTCCTAACTTCAAAAATTAACTTTAAAATAATGTATTTATGATTTATCATTTTATTATACACTTCAGATCGTAATTTTTGTTAGCCAACGACTTAAAGTTGTTTATTCGAAATTGATGAATTAGATGAAAATTTCGTCCAGGTCTGGTTAAAATAAAGTAGAGGAGCAAGTACTGGAGCTAAAAAGAAAAAGAGAACCACGGTGCCCTACCTGTCTCTGTCTACAAACGCATTTCCATAACCTTTTTTCTCTTAAACCCTTGCAGTATTTTCACGAGTCAGGCTCGTTATTAAATTTGATGCGACCATTCGGGCGCTCGTGTTTGACACGGCTTTTACCGAGTTTCAACCTAGTGCAAGGGGTTAATAATAAACGATCATCATTTACGCTTTTAATAATTACTAGACTGGGGATCTTTATGCATTTATAGGAAATTTGAATGTGCAAGAACCTACAAAATGCACACAATATGCAAGAGTATAAAAAAGATTGAAAGTAATGTTCGTGTTATAATATTTGCAAAATAAAATAAATTCTTATTTAGGTTCAATTTTTGTAGGCACGTTCGCGAAGATTTTATTTTGCATAAAGATCCGCAGTTTAATAATTACATATATATTTCACATTAATGGAAGCTCAGAGATAGATAGAGTATCGCGGTGTTTTTTCTCTTTCCAACAGTGGGACATTTCCACATTTAGGCCGCTGTCTGATTGTCTCCCTTGCTCTATCTACAATATCTCTCTGGTTAAAACTCGTGGCCGCGTGATCTGTGAAAGTTGCTCACGAACAGCGAGGCTCCCAAAAAAATTGACCATTTCCATTACCCTGAAACCCGCGATCATAAAGATTTCGCGAGATGCGAGTAAAGCACCCGTCGAGTCGCGAAAACGAAACGCTTGTTTTTATTATTCTTTGTGTCGAACGTGGGACGTTGGTTGGGTATTGCATCTGATTCTAAACGATATTTAACTGCCTCGAATTAATGCAAATTGATCTCCATTTCATGCTGGTCTCTCTTTGTCGCAGTGTTCCAAGTCCCCATGGCAACGATTAAAGGTAAAACGATCGGGTCAATAACGGGAGAGCCCATGGGAATTCCTTTCGGGTGTAATTTCAATTCGCTTGCAAACTGTAGCCCTTCATATTTTCCACGATGAGGATTATCATTAATTGGGAATAGATCGCGTGGCTTTTTTTCCGAACCAGAATAATACAGGATGAAATTCGAAGGGAACTAGAAATAGGCGCTCCACGTGTCTGGTATCTGGCATTCGTTAATTAATTAATTAGCCCCAACCCCTCCATATCCTCCGTGATGGCGAAGTCGGTCTTAAGAGCCTCGATATTTACGCGCGGGTGTAACGATTCTCCGATCTTATCGCTCCAGAAAGCACGCGTAGCGTTCTCGTTCTCGTTCGCGTTCGCGTTCGCGGCGCGCTTTATGCCGTCGCAAACTACGGTTCAAGAGTCGTCCTTCGATAAAGCCGCGTCGAACCCCATCGTGCGCACGCGATTTTTGATACCGCTTCCCTAATTAAACGATTCCCTGTCTCCCTGTTCTCTGTTACACGTCTCCGCGCTAAAACCTCCCTCGTCGGTAAACATCGTCGGCTGGCGTGGCTCCAGAAGGACTTGGACTTCGCTCTTCGTCTCTTTCGCCGCGTTAAAATAGAAAACTGGGACGGCCTTTCACAGCAGAACGCCCGCGAATCGGACCGATCCGCGATATGCTCTCCCGAAACTTCTTTTCCGTCTGCACACGGTATACGTTTATTCTTGCCGTTTCAGGGGAGTACAACAACCGCATCCTCTTCTTCGACCTCCTCTGGCTCTTGTTATCGAGACGCTAGATGCCGTCACGTCAACTTTACGAGAGGTTATCAATCCAACAGATTACTCTTTCCGAAATATGTTACGTTGCATTTTAATACGTTTGTGTGCACGTTACTTAACACGCTCACTGTCATGTCATTCCGATACAGTTACTCGCAAAAGTATTCGACCCATACGTTTCATGATTTTTATGTTGGAATAACAAGTTGTAGTTAATTTTAATATTGACAAGACTTTACACATGATGTAGTCATGGAAATGCGCTGCAAATCGATATTATATTTTGTGTAATTACTGTATGTTTCATTGTATCGTTATGAATTTTATTCTATGCCAAAGAGAACTAGTAATTAACGAGACATTGCACGCCGTGTATTTAAACGAGTATTTCTATACATGGAAATTCGCTACAAATTAATTAATAAAACAGTTAATATCTGTTTTGTATAATTCCTATCTATTACATTGTATCATTATGAATTTTATTCTATGGTAACGGGAATTAGTAATCGATATATTAGAGGGAACGGAAAGTAATATAGTTTCTAATGTCAATACTTGTTTAAACACTAGATTGCAAAAGGTTGTTGATGACGAGGGCGATTACGTAATTGATTAAGAATAAAAACTTTAAAAAACTTGAATTTAATATATCGAATTGAATTAAAGAAACGATATCGCTTTCCGGTCCCTCTAATAGTTGAGAAACTGCCCTTTATCACAAAAGATTACAAGTGATCATTTATTTACCAATAACAATTCTGCTTCTCCAAAATTACATTTTGAAGTGATTTAAATTACACTAAGAAGAGTGTATTATAGTATGTTCGAATTGACGAATTTCAAAATAATTTGAAGTAATTTAAATACGTAAAACATACAACGAAATGGACGAGTACTCTAGCGAGTAATGTATTTACATTTAATTAATTGATAATCTATTGTGAAGTCAAAACGTCGCGAACCTATTAGTTTTATTCTATAGTATATATATCTAGATGAGATGTATCGAAGTTCAATCTCGAAACTCAACGATTCCTATTTAATAGTTTACTTCATCCTTGGGTTGATAACCTACTTTAAACTTTAAATATCGCAAAGTAATTCATACTGTAGCTGTTATTTATAGGTTTATACTTATTCTAAAAATACAGCGATCCATTTCAAAAAATTAAATCTAAAAAGAAACTTAAATTGTCGTTTCCAAATTTTACCTCGATTAAATGTTGTTTGTATTTGATGAATAATGTCTTAATCCTTTTATAAGCTTGAAGGGTCACAAACACGTTTAAAGAGTAAGTCTGAATTAATCCTTAAAATTCAATTATACTTATCATCTAGCGTTTCGATCATGTAATAATTAAAAGGTTGGCAAGAAGAAGAAGAGGATGTGTTTATTGTGTAGTATTGCTTTTGCTCCTAGTACTTCTCGAAGAGCAAGGATTAACCCCTACGTTTAGTTTTTATATTATTTTTAACCACACAGTGCGCAATTAGTTACATGTATTAAATATTGAATTAAAATTGAATTAAATAAATTTTTGAATTGACTTATTGAATTAAAATAGAATTAAACAAATTTTTGAATTGACTTATTGAATCAAAATTGAATTAAACAAATTAATGATTTCGCTTATTGAATTAAAATAGTGATCCTACACAAAAATGAAGTCAATGGTAGGAGAAAAACAGTCCAACATCCCAAAGAATTGAAAAACAAAGAAACTAATTTGTCTTGTACATCGTACCGTTCCCTTTTCTGTAAACACGCGATACAGTTGAGGTTAAGACGAAAATAAACTGCTTTGATCGACTAAACATTTATCATTCTGTAAAGATTTAATACATTTGCTGGTTAAGAGTTTATCTGTCCAAACAAACAGATGCGAATTTGTCGATTATCGGAGCAACAAATTTGAATTAATATTTGTTTAACGCAAAAATAATCGAAAATAAACTGTACAATTTTTCTCTATTTCTCGATTCGTTCTTTATCATTTCTAGTCTATAAAAAATCACGCACTGTGGGATCGAATTTCGCGGTGTGAGGTAGCCATGATAATTATAAATAATAATTCGCAATTAGAAGACTTTTCTCCGCAATTCAAGCAATCTTAATCTCATTCGTCTATAAACGTATGCGTATGTAAACATTTTAGATCTGCACCAAGGTTATCGTTAAATTAATGACACGTAATTGCTTATACAACAAGAACAAATTTAAAAACGCGAATACTTTTATACCAATGTTAATTGTATGCATTACTAGTTTACTTCGATTTTCATTTTATACAGTAAAATATATTCAGCATTAATCTCTGGATAACCTTGGCTTATTTATCTATTTATTTACATCTCTCTAGCCAAATGAAATTATATTTGCTCGATTCGCTACGAAAAGTAAACGTCTTCTAATTTATTTCACAAGTATCCGCGAAGTATTCCACGTGTCAACGTACTCGTAATTAAATTTGATCAGATTAATAAATTTCAACCAGTGTGTACACTTCTATTCTACTACGTTTGCGAAAATCACGGTCCGTAAATGTCCAACGCATCCATTTTCTCTCTCTCTCTCTCTCTCTCTCTCTCTCTCTCTCTCTCTCCCCCTCTCTCTGTCTGTCTCTCTGTTCCGACATTTTTTTCGAGTCGTGTCCCCCTGTGATATTAATTTTTTGCACAAACTCCGCCTCTGCGGGCCCCCTTTTTTCCACTCTCCCTCTTTCTCCACTACACACACTCTCGATCGCTAGCCGAGACTTAATGAAATCATTCCCGCGAAGGGTGGAAGATTTCTGCCGATTGTACGCGGCGGACCCTCGTTTTTTTCTGCTCTCCTAACCGAACGAACTGCTATTGGCACAACACCCGGGAGAACCGTGCCCTCAACCCTTTTCTCGAAAAGTTACTATTTTTTTGGCGTTTAACAGTGGCGCGCCCAGAAATTTAACTGGTGGGGTGCAACTGAAACTAACCAGTGATGCACGAGCAAAAGTAATTTCAGACACTTCGCGAAACGTTAACGGAGAAGGTAGAGACTCATTTTTATTTCAAATCAATTTAAAGCTGTAGAGATAAATTTTAATTAAAATGTTAAAACTTTTACAAATAGGGAGAGTACATTGACAAAATTAAAAGAGTGGGACAGGGTGACCATCATTAGATCTATAGCAAAATCGGTCCATATCGTGGCTATATTTTATATATAGTATATAACTATAATAGTATACAACTATATTTTGTCAGAACTGTATACAATGTATTATCCGAGGATCTAGCTGTCAAACAGAGATTATTACATTACTAAATACCATGAAGGCTAATCCTGGAAGATTAAAACTTCCACCGTCGAGGTATTATTTCATTAGTTTTTACTTTTACATTCGAATATAGAAAAATGTCACCGGATAAAGACTGGATATTAGTAGCAGAGGAGGGTGCAATTGCTCCCTCGAGCCCCCCTGGGTGCGCCATTGCCTTTCACCCTGCTCACCTTTCCTCGTTTCTCCGTGGAGGGATGATTGGACACGCATTACGCGAGGATTACAGGCGCGTGATACGCGAAAAAACGCCACTGAGCCGAAATAATACACGGTAGGTAGAGCACGAGAGGAGAGTGGCGCGAGAAATCAAACAGGGCTCGTTCCAATGAAAGAAATCGCGCCGCGTCCCCGTCCTGAATTATTCCCTCGTTCAAACTATAGCATGAGATGGGCAAACTTTTATTTGAATAATACACGATAACTGAAACCATTATACACTACCATTAATTTTAATACACCACCATATTTGTAATTTTTTCGAAGAGGGATGGAAGTAGAAAGCTATTTTGCGATGAATTCATATTTCCAAACCTTTTCGAAACTTTCAATTGACTGTTGACAAGGTTCTCAAACCAATTGATAGTTACCCTTTGACTGTGAAGGACGTATATATACGCTCTCGAGAAGTGGACTAAGAGAAATGTTTGTATTCGTTGTATCAGCTTATAGAGAATGATGAAACAATACTTTTTTATATTTATGGTTTATTCATAAGACGTTTAGTTTCAAAAGTATGAATTAGAAACAAAAGATAATTCTCCTGAGATTTCATAATGGTCTGATCTTCTTGCTGTTGTCTTAAAGAAAAAAAAAAGGAACCAACAATCGAACAATCGAATTTAAAAAAAGCATCCCCTTATAGTGAATGACAAAACGAAACTTTTTTAGATTTACTGTTTATTCATAGAACGCTTAATTCCGGAAATAAAAATTGAAAAGTTAAAAGTTCATTGTACAAATTGATTTTTAGGAGAAAGGTTTTCTAATTTCTCAATTTTTATCTCGGAAACTAAACGTCGTATGAATAAACTATAAATATGAAGAAGTGTCGTTTTGTCATTCTCTATAAAGTAATATTTTGTTTAAATTCGATTGTTCGAATGTTGCTTTTTTTCTGTAAGACAACAGCAATCGGATAAATCGTCCACCCTGTATAAAAAGACTAAATAGTAAAAGTAACTAATTTACTGTACTATAAAACATCAAGGCTACATATTGACACATCTGTACTACATTATTGTCACTACACCACATTCCAGTAAAACAGAGGAATTTATTTTTTTACATAAAGTCCATAAGGTAATAATAAATTATGTACAATAATACTTTTTAATTCAGGTGTCAATAATTGGAAGGGTGTTAATATTAGGATAGTTCACCTTACGTGAAACAATTCTATATAATTCATATATTGCATATAAGAACTGTGATACAATACAAAGTCTGAAAACGATCGTGGTAAGTTTAATGTTAATTACGTTTGTCTTTCTTTGGAAAACTTGCAGGTGGTGTATTGAAATTAATGGTGCGTAACGATTCTTTCGTGACAACTAAACATTTAATTGCTCACTAGGAAATATTTCATTCTTCCTTCTCGAATACAAAAATTTTGCCCTATTCTTAGATAAATATTAGATTAGATAAATCGAAACTTGTTTGAATAATGTTTAATTCTTTGATAGCAGGATCGATAAGAAAAAACGGTTTGTTTCACATGTGAAATAAGCAGTTTTCTCGTATTGTTCTCGCTACCAGAAGTTATATTTCATTCAAAATGATTTTAATTTTGTAATTCAATCACTTTAATTCTACGTGTCTTTATTCGTTATTCGAAATTATCGCGTGTTTACGTATTTAATTCTGCCCATCTTCTGGCACCAGTCAACAGTTCCCCATCACTTCGAAGCGGGCAGTATACGAATATTGTAACATAAAACAAACTTACACTCTTAAAAATGTGGAGAATGTCGGAATTACGTTTCGTCGAGCCTCTTCCGTCGATCGATAGTAAAAATTCAAATCGTAATGATTCGAAATGTCGAAACCTGGGACAAACACTGAAATTAGGATATTCTCGGTAGTCGAGGACTTCCTTTGAAGAAGAAGAAAAAGTCGGTATATTTAAGAAAAGAAACGTTTTCAAGATATTTTTTCGCGACTGAGAAACGAAGAAGAGAGAGAGCCCTTCGCGAGAGAGCGATGCTGGCCAAGGAACACCGAGCACGAGGATAAAAGAGCAAAAGACGAATATCTTTCACAGACTTCGTTTGTTGCAACGAAGGTTGTCTGCCGGCGAGGCTCGCGGCCTCGTTGCGGCTAAAAGAGCCAAGGAAAGGAGACGGCGCGGCGGGCGGGATTGAAAAAAGAGAGGAATAACGCGAAAAGAATTGCTCGCCACGAGAACGACCTTCGGTCTTTATCTCTTTTGCTCCGGAGAAAAGTGACTGTCCAAGGCAATTTTTGCCAAGCTTTTATTAACACTTCGGAGGTGGGAACAAACGACTTTTCATTGTAAAAGGAGAGATCGACGCGAACAAACGCGTAAATTTGACAAACATCGAGGGACGCGAGGTGCAGAAGTCATGGTCTTAAAGTTCATGAACAGAGTCGAAGAGTACATGGCTATGGTTAAAAGCTATTCAAAGGAAACAAGGAATGTCCAAAGTATTTTAAAAGTTATTAATACACAAAGATTCCATGACTTATTGTCCTTGTAAGCATACTCTAAACAGTTGCAGTATATTTAAGCGTTTCCACCCTAATTTGGATGCAGAGGACACGATTTTTTAAAGTTTTTGAATATACTTGAAGACTGTAAAGAGATAAGAAAGAATGTGCAAGAATATTTGCATAATTATTCATACAAAACTTGCTGGTTATATTTTTATATATGTCGGATACTGATAATGGTCGATAGAAGTATAATTCAAACAATTATAACCAGATTAAACGTGTCACCCTTAATTTGGATGAAGAAGTCTCAGTTTTCAAAGTTTTTGCATGTTAGTGAAGACTATTGAGGAGAAACGAGAAATGTCCAAATACATTTTCATTTTATGATTTTGCCAATCATAATGTGATAAATGATAAAAATGTTGATTCAGAAAGTATTTCAAAAAGGCGTAATGCAAGAAGGATGGGTTGCTTAAGAGATACGAATTATCCATGTACGATACTTACATTTATTTATCGTTAGAAAAATTAGAAAGTAGATGATGGATAATAAACTTTTGTTCGAAAAAGTAAGAAATACATCTTAATAATGAACAAGACGAGTTTGAAGAGAAGAGAGATGAACTCTCTACTCTAATTCATCTTTTTGAATAACTGATTTTTCTTGCACCACCCCTTATTTGCTATTTTTTAGATAAATATTGTTACTAAAGAAGGTCATATCCAAGGTTGAATCGTTTGAATATATAATACAATTGTTTCAATTATACTACTGACATTTATCAACATTAAATTGATCATTATCAGAATAAAATTGATTAGTGTTTATTATTAAATTTCTAATAAAGGTGACTGGTATGGAATGCATACAGAAAAAGAACGAAATGGACCCTTAACATTACTCGAAACCCATCTGATTTCTAATGGGCATACCTAACACTCATGATCAAGACATTCCTCGTTTTCAGCTGGTGGCACGCGAGCAAGTTTTCACACATATCTGACAAAATTAAAATTACAACATTAATTTATTTAATTGGAACACTTATTTGTCTTCTATTCTTAAACTTCTATTCAATAGTATCCACTTTTCATTCGTCAAGACCACTATAATTCTGAGCAAAATGTGGACATTCTCTGTAGTCCATCGATAGTGTTCAATTTTATTCCAACGAGTCATAGTGTACACTTGGGACTTGGTTATTCAAAGTAAGAACGAGTAAAAGTGGAGAAGTTATCGAAATTTGTTCGGCAATACGAGTAATCTCGAATGTATCTTACAACGAAGGCCATTTCAATGTTGATGAAGACCTCTTCGGAGTCACTTATTTCTGACAGTCTATGGACAGTCAAGTTGGGCACCTGAAAAATAAAAAAAAATAGTTTTCTTGTTCTTAATGCATTTAAAAGCGGTGGACTATGAATATCATTCATTTCTTATAACCATTCTCCAGTAAAAGACTTCAATCTTAATATACGAAATTAAGTAAAAAGCAACAAGTATAAAAGTTTAAAAATCATATTAAATGAAAACATTTGCTATAAAACAGTGACAAATAGTTAGTTTTTCGCAATGTTCGCGAAAGTTACCACTGTCGGCCAAAGGATTGCTCGTATCGCCAAACAACTTGGACAGCTTGTTTACTTTCTGTCTAAGACGTTCCCCCTCGCTGCAAAAATGCACGTTTTAGCTGGAGGCAATCCCCCAAGCCGAGAATGCAATTACGTTCATGTGAATTCCTTCGAGTCAATCAAAGATAGTCCCTTTTCTGCGAACACAAAATGGCTCCATCGAGCCTAGCGTCACGCATCGCTACGCGTCTGCTCACACCCACTTCCTTTTTACGCCACTCCCTGGTCCGGGCCTACTTTAGATACTTGGAGGAGCCTCAAACGGATAACTAGCGATCGCAACTGGCGAAAAATCGATACGCGATGCAAATAGGCCTCTGCATCGGGGAAAACGATCATGGTACAACGGAAGCTCCGATTCTTCCGTGGAAGGAGGCTCTGGAAAGTTCGATTCGATGCCAAACAATCATAAGAAAAGAAGATTGTCTCCACAGAAACGAGTGGAACATGAGTATTGTCAGGAAAAATACGACTACTCGAAAAAAAGGGAGACCCCCAAGAGGTTTAAGCGGAGCAATCCTCTGTTCCTTCAGTCTCCTCTAGTTTGTCGTACCCTCGCCAACTCCTGAGCAAATGTTAATGCATACATACATCACGAGGCTTGAGAAGTGAGAGCAACGAAATCCTCGAAGCGTTCTATTTGCAAGCATTGCTGAAGAAGGCGAACAAAAATATGAAAACGATTGGTAAACGACTGAGGACGCACGTCGAGAAGGGACCGAGGGACCAGGAAGCGAAGAGAGAAATTGGGAATAGAGGCGCGGAGCCAGGGCAGCGTCTGGCGCATAGTCGAGCAGAGATGAATCTGGTCACGGCGAATCATAAAGTCCCTCGGGGATTCGCCCACGCTACGCTCTCTCGAGATCACGCGGAGAGCGTGCACGCGAGAGATAAAGGAACAGAGAGAGAGAAGAACGGCGAAGGAGAGGTAAATAGAAGGAACGTAGCAGGAGAAGAAGAGAAAGATGGAGAGCAGGGGAGAGCCGAGGTATTCGCGGTGCAAAAAGCGAGGATGCAGGCAAAAAAGGAAGAGCGCAACCGAAGAAACCGGTTTTTTCCAGTTGGGCCAGGTCGGGGCGTCGAACCTACGGACCGCAGCCTCCCTCCGAGAATAACTTGCATGCAGCGAGCAGACGACGACATCGACGGCCAGCATCTTCTTCGCGGCTCGAGCAGCTCTAGGCTTGCCCCAGGTCCGGGGAGAAAGAAAGACGCCCTGACCAAAAGAATCGAGTCTATCCTCCAGCAAGAAGAAGGAAGGACGAGCGTGGGCGTTCAAACGCGTATCGTGCTGAAGAAAAAGAACGAGCAAGAACTCGGAGGAGGGCAAGGACCCTCTCTAAACACCGCGGTTCGTTGACGCCAACTTTTTCGCAGCCCAGGCTACTTTTCCCTCCTTTTTTTTCTCTTCTTTCGAGCCCTGACATCATCCGCCGGGCTGCGCACACGTTGTTCCGGGTCAAGGAAGTTCGCGCGTCCAACAGGAACAACAAGAGCGAGGCGAGAAAAGAAACGGAGCCTTGAGGCCGTGAAATATACGACGACGAATAAAAGAAACTGCGGAAACCGACGACCTCGATGGTCCCGCGCGAGCATTTCATGAGGAAGTCACGTCAACTGTCACCGATTTTATATATTTACCGTTTATTTATTAGCAATTTGTGCACTATTTGCAAGAAGGTTTTCTAGATTGGTGTATATTAGGTTTACAGAGATTTCTCGATAGATTTCTATTACTGAAGTAAAGTTTTGGTAATTCAAGTTGATTTACTATAAAATTAATTAGGAGACTCAGACAAAAATTGTGATCATTTCACGAGAAGGTCACGGCAACTGTCACGCACGGATTTTGACGATTTAACTACCGGTTCATTTACAAGTAGTCTTCAACTTGCAACAGGATTTTCTAAATTGGTGTATATTGACGCTAGGTTTACAGAGATTTCTTGTCAAGTCTCTATTACTGAAGTGATGCCGTAATAAACGAAGTCGATTTACTAAAATTAATTGGGAGGCTTTCACAAAAATAAATTTGGATGTATATTTGTCTTTTTATTAGGTTGTCTCAAAAGTTTCTTCCGTGACTTGCACTCGCTATTTTTCGTGGCAGTGTTTATGTAAATACACAACCTAATTTCTTAGACGCTAATGTTGTAACAGTAATGGAGCAAAATGAATCGTACGCAGTTCAATAATGTAAAATTAGACATAAAATATTGCGTATGTATTACTTATTAATGAAATGGAAGAAACTTTTGGGACAACCTAATATATAGGTCAGTATGAGTGTTGGATGATCAGTGTTATTTCAGAAAAAAGTGAGGTACACCCCCGTTCATAAATGTGTGAACACTTTCCACATTCAATGAATAGTTACACCGTGAATTATTGCTAGAAAATTATTTGTTACCATATTCTGTTTCGAATGTGTATTTGTTAACATTTAATAATATTAAAATCTTGAGTGGGATTTTAAGTCTCGTAGAGAAACTATGTGATTATTCAGAAATATTTGGAAAACATTTGTGATGAGATATTAAAAAAGTAGAAGGAGTAATATTACTTCGAATACAATGAAGAAATTACTAGTTAGCTAGATTAATATCTCTTATGTATCAAGATTGCTAACAGAAATATTAAGAGCACGTGGTGGATACATTAATGAAAAGAAAATTGAATTAATACAATACAAACTAAATATAGAAACTTAAGTGATATTCGTTAATAGATTCGTAATTTTATTTAAATACTTATTCCAATTGAGGAAGTGTTCACATACGTTTGAGCGGCAGTATACATATCAAATTTGAAGAAAAGATATTTCATTCACACCTTCAGACGTTGCTTTTATCCCCTGAACACAAATATAGAGCTCTAAAATACATGTTCAATATTTATCTACTTAATCATAGTAAAAAACCTTCCTCTTAATCCCTTTAGACATCGTCGTAATACATTACTCCATTTAATTTCTGTAAAATTATTTAAAATTTACGCTATCTTGTCATAAAAATTTGTTTCGAACAAATGTCTTACTTGCAAGAAACATTCTTATTCGTCGCAAATCTTCCTATGTATCAAGGAATTACTCATCATTTTGTGTTAGAATTCATTTTCCTTACACCTTGAATTTATTTAAAAAATAAAACACTAATTATTTCATATACATTTAATTTTTTTAAAGAAAATTGTACTACAAGAAAAATAGAGATACTCAAACGCTATGCTCTACGATTCCAGATAATATTTACTTATCGCGATATCGTGGGTGGTAATTGTCCTAAAAACATTTAGAAGTCAAATATTAGTTACATTAGAATTGCCACCAATGTTATAATTCCTCAAAAATAAAAAATAGTTACGTTCTTTGAAATGTCATTAAACTTCGTCTGATAATAACGAGCTTGTTAATAATAATTTTTCTGTACTGTGGTAGAATTGTACAAAAAAAGATTATAATATACGCAAATAAAAATAAGTATACATCGCGGTACGAAGCCGATGCATAGCTATACGTCGCGTCGTTATTAATCTAACCTCGTTTGTAAAGAACTAACGACGTTTATACAGAACATTATGTCTGTCAAACTATAGCACTTGCTGGATGTTCGCGACATAACTGTTTGTATTTTAAATATTTTCGTAACAACTGCTGTTCGCGAGATATGCGATATTTATAATCAGAAGCCGTACAGAAAAATGCATTGTACGTAATGTAGTTTTCCCTTTTTTCCTTGTTTATATCGACGGTATCTCGAGTACTTTATTTACTTATCAATGAATACACAACGTTCCCGCCATTTTATATAACCCTTTGAAGAAGAAATGTGGTATATTGTACCAAAACAAATGCGGGGGAGGGGAGGGGAGGGGAGGGAAGAAAAATAAAACGGGAGAAGAATAAATAAGACTTTGAGATAACGTTAACTTAAATTACTAAACAATTAGAAGTATAATAGTCAAATTTTTATTTGTGTATATTATAATCTTTTTGTGATAATACACTTATCGTTTTAATCACAAAAGCAAAGTAAATATAGAATTCTTTGTGACATAGAGACATGTTTAAACATTTGTCCATTAAAAAATCATTGGGATCGAATAAATTAATTTGAGAGAAATCATTTCGAAATCTTATTTTTCGATTAAATTGAGTGTAAGTAAAAGGAATCCTAACGCGACGAGAATTGACGCGTGGACTTGTCAACAATTGCTCGATCCGCAAACTATCAAATTTCAACGCAAGGGAAACAACACTATTTCAAACACGTACGAAACACGAAAAACGTATTTTTCATTTTTCCCTGTAGCTCTGTAAACATTTCTCTAAATCGACTTTTACATGCATTTCTCGAAAGATACACATTTCAAGAATGTTGCGTCAATTTTCTAGAAAGAGATTTCTAGAGATGGAGAGGTACTGAAATATTAAACGCGTTTATCTCTAAACGACACTTTCCAGTCTGATTGATAGCTTCTCGAGAAAATTACCCGTTATAAAATTTACAAACAATTCGTATAATTTCTGAAGATACTTTTGGTCCGTTAGAGCATCGCGTCCGCTTGCAATTAGTCCGCGTAGGCTAAAAAGTACGTGATCCAGCGTCGAACGAAGGAAAGGAAGGTCCTCGCTAAAAATACTCGCGCGAAATTGTTCGCGAAAGGGGGAAGAAGCGGCGGCTAGAGGGAGGGAGGGAGGGAGGAAGTAAACAGAAAGAAGAAGAGGGAATTGGCTGGCCGAAACGTAAGGTCGACGACGTCTGGTCTTATTTTAAACTGGTCCTGTCCGATATTCGGGTCTCCTTGGTTGCGTCGATCGCCTCGGAGCCGCGAAGTTGTCCCAGGTCCGGGGTGAAAGAAGGGTACGGAGTTGTTGCGGTAGAGATAGGTCGGGAAAGGGAGGGAGAGAGAGAAAGAGAGCGGGTGATGGAGAAGGACGACACGGCGCGTTGAAAACGGAAAAGAAGAGGAAGAAAAAGGAGAAGGATGCGTTGTATCGATGTCGTTGCTGGGGCGGAGGAGGAAGGCAGGAAGAAAGGAACGAGGCGAGACCCCAAAAACTTTCGGGTCATTGTCGTCCGGTCTCATTTTAGCCTTTCCTTCCTCCCACCTCGTACGCCTCCTTCTTCTTACCTTTCCACTCTTCGTATTCTTTTTCGCGCCGTTTTAAGCACTCTTTCGAGCAAGGTTGGCCACCATGTTTTTCCTCGCCGCGTCTCCCCTGCCGCCTCGTGTACGTACGTATATAACCGACCTTCGCGTGTGTGCGAGAGAGAAAAACCGGGAGAGAGAACAACGAGAAAAAAAAATCGCAGATCGAAACCGTATACCGATACGACCGCGAAACTGTTCCTTAACGCGAGGCCACTACCGAACGACGGAGACAGATACTTTACAACGAGGACGTCGTATTTCGTTCATATCACTTCATTTTTTGTACCTGTTGAAAGAATGGCCTTTGTTGCCACTCGTGCTCGCGCAGAAATGAGAAATGTCAACAGGAAACGCTTTCGATCGATACTTGAAACTTGAAACACGGCACAAGCAACAGAGGCCATATCGTAATTGTGTCTAAGTAGCTAGCCGTTTTGTGATCTATGCTTCGCATTCCCGTTCGAGTCTGCGAGCTCCAGATCGATCGGAGATCAACGAGATGCAATCGTTTTATGTAACTTATCTTTCCATCGTTGGCTCCGATCGCTCTGCAGACCTCGCGCTTTTAAACATTCGTCTGTCTGGACTTCGCTTTCTCCTTCCTGCCCCCCTCGAACCTCTTCCAGCTTACACCTAACCATTCGTACAGGAAACTGAAACCTAAAACAAGAAAATATCTCATTTGCCTCCCGCACACGATAACATGAAAGATCCTTCCTCCTCAGCTTCAACATCAATGTCTCCGAGGAACCAATCGCGATTAACGCGTTGAACGCCAGAATGATCAGGATTTATCTAAAATTTTCAAGGGCTTAAAAGATTGCCAAGATGACGATTTCTTGGAAAAAAGATTAAATGTTCGCGTATGCGCAATAAATCAAGATGAAAATCTTGATTTAACCGAACAGCAGCTCTCTGTGAATGACAGAGGAGTTCATGTGAGTATGAAATTGGTCAGTGAGAGAGCAGTTTGGAAAGGTAGATTGATCTCAAGAGAAAATTGTAATATTGTATGTCGAAAAATGTGAAATCTGGCGGTCGACGCGTTTTGAGAGACGAAAGGTTCTCCCAGCCCCGTGAATTCCTTGTTGCCAGACACTCGAGGCGAATTCCCTTTGCAAAATGAAAATAGTCCGTGGTGGCGGCGGCAATCGGTGCCCTAACTCTCACTGGTCAATCGTTCTGTTCTGTGCGCTGCCTGTCCTGCGCTTCTGGTTCGCGACACTCTGTGGTGGTATTCTGTGGGTCGGCTGCTCTCTACGGTGCGCCGCGTGTGCCTGCTTCCGGTTCCTCTTCTTCCGGCCCCGCAAAAAAGGAGTTGCAACAGCGTGTTGTGTTCCAGCAACACGCCGCCCTGATCGGCGGCCCGAACGCAACCAGCTGTCCCGTCTGCCACAAACTCTTCCTCGGCGGTGAGGCTCTCATGGAGCACATGAAGCACACCCACAAGGACCCGAATGCCTCCGGCGTTGCCAGTAAGTATCTACGGATAATCGAGCACCCTCGATCTCGTCCGTGTCACTCTTTCTTTCTCCTTGCTTCTCATCCTACGCGCGTACAGCATCGGGGGGCTAAAACACTTGCGGTTTTCATCTCTTCTCTTCACTTTTACGATTCTCTGCACTAACGCTTACAACACTCTGTCTGTAACACGACTAACCCACGATCAACGCGGGTAATCGAATCTTACGCGCTTCGTCTGTTGGCCGCCACGGAGGGGAACAAATCATCGTAGACGACGCTTATATGCTGACAAACTATGCGGAAAGCAAAGAAAATAACTGGTAGACGCACACCCGGTGTGCGTGTATATATTATACGTCCATGTTCTACGATACGATGTGTTCTTTCTCGTGGCTGGTGTCGACTTTTGCTGGGAATACTTTGTCCGTCCTCTCTAACATCTAACAAACGTACAGAGGGTTGGGCTGCACGCCCCGCGACATCCTTCGAGGAGAAAGAAAGAAACGAGATAGGCGCGTAACGAGGGTGCCTTAATTGCGTGAGTAAGTTTTAAATGGGAGAGAAAGCGTGAGACGGAGAGGTGGAACTGCCGCTCATCGAGAGGAACGAACGAGGGGTGGTTCGTTCTTTAGTCTTTAAGTACGTTTCACGTCCCCCACACCCCCC